>NC_058371.1:7970000-8270000 GCF_018350175.1 Felis catus
ACACTATCACAACAACTTAAAAAATGTATTAATGACCACAGGTCCCCAGTGGACTCTTAAGTGTTGCCAGGAAACATACTGCATTTCCCCAGTTCCTTTGTTCTCCTGTTGTGTTGGGCCGTTATTCCACAGCTTTCCCCCAAACTCCCAAACCTCCTCCTCAGTTATTCTCAATTGATGATCTTGCTATGTATTTTCCTAAGGAAACTGAAGCAGTCAGAAAAGCTCTCCCATGACTGTATCCAGCACCGTTCCTCTGTGTCCTACCATCTACCATATTCTCTTCCTTCTTATCACCCTGACTGTACTCTGTCCTCCTAAGGCAGACCTTCTTGTACACTGTACCCCATCCCGTCACCTGCTCTAGCATCACTCTCTTGAAACATCTCCCCTTCACTCTTGCATTAACTGTTTTTCCTATGCAGCCATGTTAGAATAGCTCCCGCCTTGAAAGAACCTGCCCCTGCCCTTGATGCCCCAGACTCTTAACCTGCCACCCTAATTCTCTGTTCTTTGCAGCAAATCTCCTCCAAAACGTTCCCTATGCTTACGGTCTCCACTTCCTGTACTCTTCTCTCTTGAACCAACTCCAGTCAGGTTCTTGTCTCTGTACTGGATTAAAACAGCTTGTATTGAGGTTGCCCGAGACTTTTGCACTGCCAGCCTGGTGGTCAGTTTTTTAATTCTCATTGTATGCAGCCTTTAAGTGGTGTTGGATATGATACATGTCCTTCTTAAAACATTTCCTTCACCTGGCTTCCAGAACAGTTTTCTCTCTTCCTCCTGCCTCATTGGCTGCTTCTCTTCAGTCTCTCTTGCTCTTGTCTTCTCAATATTTGTGCATCCCACGGGATTTAACGTGTCTATCTTTTCTCTTCCTGGGTGGACTCATTTTTCGAGGACTTCTCCTGAACTTGGATCTCTCATATCCAACTGCCTATTTGACATTTCCATCTGGATGTGTAATAGGCTTCCCCAATTTAGCATGTCCAAACTCGAATCCTTTAAAAATTTTTTTCAATGTTTATTTATTTTTGAGAGAGAAAGAGAGAGAGAGAACGAATGGGGGAGGGGCAGAGAGAGAGGGAGACACAGAATCTGAAGCAGGCTCCAGACTCTGAGCTGTCAGCACAGAGCCCAACGCGGGGCTCGAGCCCAACACAGGGACGAACTGTGAGATCATGACCTGAGCCAAAGTCAGATGCTTAAAGACTGAGCCACCCAGGCGCCCCCAAAATCGAATTCTTGATTTGTACATATCTCCCTACCCCCCAGTCTGATAAACTCACACTCTATCATTGTGTTTGAAAGTCATATTTATCTTTGAGTTTCTCAGGCCAAAATACTCAGTTATTCTTGACTCCCCTCAGTTCCCACAACCAAACTCTCGGTAAATTATGAGAGTTCTCCCTTTGACATATAACCAGGACAGCCTGGCCACCATGTATAACTTCTGTGACTTTTTCTCAGTTCACCATCAATTTTCACTTGGACCTTTGCAGTCATTTCTTGTTATCCCTATAACAGGCCTTGCCTCTTTATAGGGTATGCTTCACATACTACCAGAATGATCCTTTCAAAACCCAAGTCAGATGATGATATTATTCTGCAAGAAAGATTTCAAGGATCTCCATCAAGCAGAGTGAACCCTATCTGACTTCATTTCCTCTCATTTGCCCCTTTGCACTGTTTGCTCCAGCCATGTAGGCCTTTTGGGTGTGCCTTGATCTGATAAGCAAGTGGTGCCTCAGGGCCTTTATATGTGCTGTCCTCTCTTCCTGGCCTGTCTGTCCAGGCCCATCTTCATTGGCTCTTTCCTCCTTAACCTATTTTGTTTTTCTCCATAGCCCTTACTGCCACCTGGAATATCTTGTTTCATTTATTTGTTTATCTGTCTCCACGAACAAAAAATAAGCTTCACAAGGGAAAAAGTTGGGTTTTATCCCAAAGACCTAGAACGATACTTGATAAACAAGTCATTCAAAATAATTTCTGAATGAATGTACATAATTCACAAAAACTTAAATTATCCATAGTTTAGATCAGAAAGTTAAGATATTACAAGCTTAGTTTCTTTCAATTTACATTCTCACCCCAAGTAGTTATAAACCCTTTCTTCATACAGTCTTTTATTCTCAGGATCTGGTGGCTAAACTCAGGCCCACAGAGTATTTGCAGCTTTTTGAAAGTCAAGAGTCAAGCATGGAGGAAAGGTCTAAAATAAAGATTTTCTTCATCTAACCCAGTACAAAATTTTCAGAGATTTGATGTTTCTGTTTAGTGGTGATGCCATCTTTACATAAAGAATAGAACCATTATGTTGGTAGGTGAGTTGAAAATAAGCATTGTATTTACGGGGATATCAAATTAAATGTAATACTTCTACCTTGAAATTAAGACAATACCAGTGTCTTAATTTTACAAGCTATGTTGATGAGACACAGATGTTCTGTTACTATTCCAGCTAATTTCCCCCTTCTTTCTTTAGACCTCATTAGCTTCTTAGAATCCTAGTCTGTGTCTTGGGAAAGGTAAGAGAAGTATAGTAATTTCGATCGAAAGATTTTCATTTGGTTTCCCAAGGTGATAAAAAATTTTGAAAACGTGAGTGTTAAATACGATTTTCTCAGAGTATCAGAATGTGATGAGAATTTGATATGGCCTGGGTTTAAGACAAGAGTTTGTTATTGCCAGCTGTTGTATGACTTTAGGGACATTAAAAAAATTTTTTTTAATGTTTTTGTTTATTTTTGAAGGAGAGAGAGAGAGACAGAGCATGAGTGGGGGAGGAGCAGAGAGAGAGGGAGACAGAGAATCTGAAGCAGGCTCCAGGCTCTGAGCTGTTAGCACGGAGTCTGTTGTGGGGCTCGGAGTCATGAACTGTGAGATCATGACCTGAGCTGAAGTCGGACGCTCAACCGACTGAACCACACCGGTGCCACTTTAGGGACATTTCTTAAGCAACCCATCTCCTTTTCTGAAAAGTTGGTAAAACTGCACATAGCAGGACATTTTGATGATGCGATCGGGTAGGACACAAATGCATTTTGTTAACTATAAAACACCATTACAAATCTTACCAATCATTTTTACCAAATATCAACTATGGGGTGATGATCTCACTAGAATGTTAAAACTGAAAAAGGACTTTTCAGCTCTCTCATTAAAAAAATTTTTTTAATGTTTTTATTTATTTTTGAGAGAGAGACAGAGGGTGAGTGGGGGAGGGACAGAGAGAAAGGGAGACAGAATTCAAAGCAGGCTCCAGGTTCTGAGCTATTAGCACAGATCCTGAAATGGGGCTTGAGCTGATGAACCGCGAGATCATAACCTGAGCTCAAGTCAGATGCTTACCTGACTGAGCCACCCAGTGCCCCTCAACTCTCTCATTTTGTAGATAAGGACACTGAGGCCCAGAGAGGTAATCTCACTCAGTAGCAGAGTGGAGACCTCAGACTCAGGCGTTCAGTTTACATAATGTTCTTTGCACTGCCACAGGCCAGCAGCTTACTTCTGGATAGGCTGTTAGCTAAGAACAGTTGTTACATTTTTATTTTTTTTCTTATTTTTTTTAAATTTTTTTAAACGTTTATTTATTTATTTTTATTTATTTATTTATTTATTTATTTATTTATTTATTTATTTATTTTTAATTTTTTTTTTCAACATTTATTTATTTTTGGGACAGAGAGAGACAGAGCATGAACGGGGGAGGGGCAGAGAGAGAGGGAGACACAGAATCGGAAACAGGCTCCAGGCTCCGAGCCATCAGCCCAGAGCCTGATGCGGGGCCCGAACTCCCGGACCGCGAGATCGTGACCTGGCTGAAGTCGGACGCTTAACCGACTGCGCCACCCAGGCGCCCCCGTTTATTTATTTTTGAGACAGAGAGAGACAGAGTATGAACGGGGGAGGGTCAGAGAGAGGGAGACACAGAATCTGAAACAGGCTTCTGGCTCTGAGCTGTCAGCACAGAGCCCGACGCGGGGCTTGAACTCACGGACCGCGAGATCATGACCTGAGCCAAAGTCAGATGCTCAACCGACTGAGCCACCCAGGCACCCCAGTTGTTACATTTTTAAATTACAGAAAAGAAATTAAAAGGATAATATTTCATCATATGTGAGAATTGTTTGGAATTCAAGTTTTGGTGCCCATAAGCAAACTTTATGGGGACACAGCTGTGCTCGTTGGTTATGTCTCATCTGTCACTGCTTTTGGGTGAAGAGCTGAGCGGTTGTGGCAGAGACCAGATGGCCCACGAAAGAAAATATTTACCATGTGTCCTTAGGCAGAGAAAGGTTGCTAACCTCTGCAGTACCCATTCGGTCTTCGCTTGGTATCTGTTGATCGATCACTCACCATCACTCCCCCGTTAACTAGAGGATGAGGCACCTGGGTGGCTCCGTCAGTTAAGCATCTGATCCTTTTTTTTTTTTTTTAATTTTTTTAATGTTTATTTATTTTTGAGACAGAGAGAGACAGAGCATGAGCAGGGGAGGGGCAGAGAGAGAGGGAGACACAGAATCCAAAACAGGCTCCAGGCTCCAAGCTGTCAGCACAGAGCCTGACGCGGGGCTTGAACTCACGAACTGTGAGATCATGACCTGAGCCGAAGTCGGACGCTTAACCGACTGAGCCACCCAGGTGCCCCAGCATCTGATTCTTGATATCGGCTCAGGTTGTGATCTCACAATTCATGAGATCGAGCCCTGCGTGGGGCTCTGCACTGGCAGTGGGCGGAGCCTGCTTGGGACCCATTCTCTCTCTCTCTCTCTCTCTCTCTCCCCTTCTCCCCCCCGCCACTCTGCTGCCCATCTTCTGCCTTCTCTCTCTCTCTCTCTCTCTCTCTCTCAAATAAACATTAAAAAATGAGAGCATGACACATGTTCATAAGTCTTATACCCATCTTTTGAAATGAATGGTAATAATTAAATCTATTTCAGACCAAAGTCTCCACAGATAAAACTGTTTTATCAGAATGAAAACTAAAACCAAATCCTTAACCTAAGAGTTCATGTATAATATTTCTTTTATTTCTTTCCCATTTGCTTTCTTTTTGTCTGTGTATATGTGCACACTCAACACAAATCAGCCATACTCTCATTTTTAGCTTCAATATATCTAGCCTAACCTGTAAACGAAACAAAGCAACAAACAAACAAAAGAACCCCAACATGTTTTTAAGTTCAAAGGAATGGAAAGGGGAGACATCAGATACTAAACTGACATTGCCAAAAAATAGTTCTTTTCGCCATAATTTTAAGAAGTGAATCAATCTGATGTTTTAAAAAATTTTTTTTTTTTTTCAACATTTATTTATTTTTGGGACAGAGAGAGACAGAGCATGAACGGGGGAGGGGCAGAGAGAGAGGGAGACACAGAATCGGAAACAGGCTCCAGGCTCTGAGCCATCAGCCCAGAGCCCGACGCGGGGCTCGAACTCACGGACCGCGAGATCGTGACCTGGCTGAAGTCGGACGCTTAACCGACTGCGCCACCCAGGCGCCCCCTCAATCTGATGTTTTAAAAAATTAAGCGTGATACCTTAAAATTAATTTAAAAATTCTTTCCTTTGTACAAATACATTTTTTATTTTAAATTTTTTTTTTCAACGTTTATTTATTTTTGGGACAGAGAGAGACAGAGCATGAACGGGGGAGGGGCAGAGAGAGAGGGAGACACAGAATCGGAAACAGGCTCCAGGCTCCGAGCCATCAGCCCAGAGCCCGACGCGGGGCTCGAACTCACGGACCGCGAGATCGTGACCTGGTTGAAGTCGGACTCTTAACCGACTGCGCCACCCAGGCGCCCCGAGAATTCTTTTTTTTTTTTTTTAATTTTTTTTTAACGTTTATTTATTTTTGAGACAGAGAGAGACAGAGCATGAACGGGGGAGGGGTAGAGAGAGAGGGAGACACAGAATCGGAAACAGGCTCCAGGCTCTGAGCCATCAGCCCAGAGCCTGACGCGGGGCTCGAACTCACGGACCGCGAGATCGTGACATGGCTGAAGTCGGACGCTTAACCGACTGCGCCACCCAGGCGCCCCTACAAATACATTTTTATGCAAATGGTATTTTTGCCCAGAGCTCCATTGAATAGCAGTGTAACTGATTTGGTTCATTGAAATTATTAATAGTATAGGGATGGTAACTACATTATTTGGTTTTCTTTGAAGACCATGTTTGTTTGCCATAAATCGATTATTTCCAACTTGCTGTCAGTGCCTAGGTTATAACGTTAGAGTGATCCAAGAAAAGTTGTGTCTGTGAAAACCTGAGTTCTTGAATTTCTTAAACAATGGACTAAAATAAGGGGACGCATAGAACTAACAGACACTACATTTGCTCTCTCGTGGCCTGTTGTTAGAATTGAATGTAACTGGCATTTGTAGAGAACTGGTAAACAATTAATCTTTGAGATCTTTCATAGTTTTGAGATTTAAAAATGTAAAATTACTAGGTGTGCCCAAAGCAGCCAGTCCCTACACCTGCGAACCCACCGTGCTGTTGGTGCTCGACGAGAGCCCCAGCAGACATACTCGTAGGGCCAAACAAAAGGACAGCAATGCTTGAGACCCCAAATCAGCTCTAGAAATTTAAAAATGTACATTTGGTATGTATGTATATATGTGTGTACGTGTAAGTACAATTAATCTGTTTATCTGGTTATATTTCCATTTATGCTACGATATACCAGCTGTTCTCAGTTCATAAGGCCACCATTGTGGCCATAATGCTGTTAGATAAGTTGGTTTTTAAAAAGAACAAAAAATGTTAAAACTTACTAAGACTTATTTTACTAAGGCTTCTTTACTGGGGCTCCAGATTATAGATAGTTTGCTTGTTTTTCCTGAAATGGCTCTCACATTGTCTTATGTTATTTAATGTTTGTTTTGAACCTAATATTAGACAGCTAATTAATTTTGATTAATATTTTTCAGACCGAAGTCTCTTTTTTTTCCTAGCATTATTAATCAGAGGGATCCACCACAATGTCTAAGAGTAAACAAAGAAATACATGTTTAAACCTTGCTTCATTTTGCAGTTAGCTCCCTGGTTTAGCAATAAAAAGAGCTTGATAAAGACTGCCTTGTATAAAAGAACAATTTCACTTGGGTTTTGTGTGAAAGAAAACCCAGATTAAATCAAATTTGAAGAGGAATTACGTACTAGATGGCAAATAATTGACTTGATTAGGTATTTGGATAGAAATCGATTTGGATAGAAGACAGACCAGATCTTTTCCAGCATATGTACGTGTTTATAAGGACTTTCTAGCAATTTGAATGTTCTGTGATTATTGGCAGCCTGAAGAGGATGTAGTTAAAGTATTTTAGTGTGAGGACCATAAACATGCTGTTAAGGATTGGCCCTGGAAGACCTTAAGATTTTTTTCTTAGAAATAATTTTTTTAACTAGGCAAAAGTGTTTTCCAAGAAACTTGAAATTAAAAAGAAATTTTTTTTAATCTTTATTTATTTTTGAGAGAGAGACAGAGTGTGAGCAGGGGAGGGGCAGAGAGAGAGGGAAACACAGAATCTGAAGCAGGCTCCAGGCTCTGAGCTGTCAGTGCAGAGCCCGACGCGGAGCTCGAACTCACGGACCGTGAGATCATGACCTGAGCGGAAGTCGGACGCTAAACCAACTGAGCCACCCAGGGGCCCTGAAGTTGCTTGAAATCTAAGCTCAAAAATACAAATGTAAAAATTAGCTCTTCCTGCATTTTTGATTTCAAGAGCTGATTCTTGAAGGTTTGAAGCCCTGCTGGTGTTTTTCACCTACCGGTGAAGGTTGTGTTGTTCAGTTATGACAAGTAGAGGTTGCCTTCTCTTTCTCCCAGATGAAATTTTTCTCTGGGACCACATGAATAGTCATTAGCCATTTTTCAGTGAGCCTGAAAAAGAAGAAATCTAAGTAGTCTCATGAGTAAACGACAGGCAAGTAGATGACTAAATTTAATGAACCTTTCTGTCGATAGCCCCTTGGGGAGTTTTAGAAATTCTTTGCAAGAGATCCGGTGCTTTTTGGTGTGGAGTAAGTTTCCAGGGAAAGACTGTGAATGCGGCATATGGTCCGTTCATAATGCCTGTGACGTGAACAGGACTGGGTGTCCAGTTATCACAGTTGATAAGTATTTTGATTTAGGTATCCTTAGAGTTTATTGACAGTTCTTTTCTGTAGATAAGTAGTATTCAAAGCAAACTCTCGGTTTCAAAGTTTGCATATGGTCCTGAAATGATCCTGTGAGGCTCTTGGGTACTGAATGAAATATTTAAGTGCTGATAAAAATGACTTGCTCGTTGTCCTGGAGTATATCAACTTTTTCAAGGACGGCATTTTAACAGTTATCCATCATGTAGAAATTGTCACCATTTAATTGAAGGTGGAACCAGGAAGGAGGATTGTCCAAAGTAAGAAAATCTTGGGGCACCTGGGTGGCTCAGTCGGTTGAGCGTCCGACTTCGGCTCAGGTCATGATCTCGCAGTCCGTGAGTTCAAGCCCCACCTCGGGCCCTGTGCTGACAGCTTGGAGCCTGGAGCCTGCTTTCGATTCTGTGTCTCCCTCTCTCTCTGCCCCTCCCCCACTCATGCTCTGTCTCACTCTCAAAAATGAGTAAATGTTTAAAAAAAATTAAAAAAAATCTTTCAGGATTCGTATTTGGAAAAAAAAGTAATGCAAATATGCTTTTTCTTTCTAACTCTTCTTTTTTCTTTTTCTTTTTTTTTTTTTTTTAAGTCAGCATGGCTGAATAAGATAACTAACTCCATAATCTCTTCCAGGAGCTTCCCAAATCACATTTCATTTTGATTGGAGAATCGGGTATCAGTGCCATTGATGGCATCTTCTTGGTACAGATGAGGGACATTCCGTATTTATGTTCAAAAGAGACAGCAGAAGTTAAAATAACAAAGTGTTAAAAGTAACTGTCTCCAAAAAGCGAGGCACTATGTCACAGTGCAGTCACACCCGACCAAACCAAATACTTGAACAGAGAAGCTCCTGATTGCAGTCCTGGCCTCATGAATCACCTTCCGGTGACTATTTATTGTCCTTTATAATGATCAGTATTGAAATTTGTGACATCTCATCATTTTTTTTCTCTTGCAGCTTCTGATTTATACGTGATTTTTATTTATTTATTTATTTTTATTATTATTTTTTTAAATTTTTTTCAACATTTATTTATTTTTGGGACAGAGACAGACAGAGCATGAACGGGCGAGGGGCAGAGAGAGAGGGAGACACAGAATCGGAAACAGGCTCCAGGCTCTGAGCCATCAGCCCAGAGCCCGACGCGGGGCTTGAACTCACGGACCGCGAGATCGTGACCTGGCCGAAGTCGGACGCTTAACCGACTGCGCCACCCAGGCGCCCCTATACGTGATTTTTAGACATTCATCTAATTCTCAGGAAGCAATTGTGAAGTGTATCCTACTCTCCATGTATAATCCCATAATTTCATTTTTGTTAGTTTTATTGTATGCACATGGTTAAAGCATGTACAATTTTATAATGTTTTGCCCTTATTAACTGTGTTCTACAGTTATATGTGTTCAGGGCTATCTATTTTTACGAGGAATCTTGATAATTACTTATTGCCCGAGTCTCCTTTTCTACAGATTTCTCAGGGAGACCATATAGAACAATAACCCCTTAGTTCTTGAATGTTTATAACTATTTTTATTTGGCATTTACGTTTGAAGTTCACTTAGCTGTGTATAAAATCCTAGGCTCATGGTTTCCTCCCCACCCCGCCTTCAGAATTTAAAAATTGTCTTTTGGCACAAAATGTTGACGTGAAACAGTCTGAGGCTATTTTATTTTTCTTTCTTTTACAAATTATATATTCTTTTTGTTTGGAATGTCTACAGAGTTTTTCTTTCCTTTCCTTTCCTTTCCTTTCCTTTCCTTTCCTTTCCTTTCCTTTCCTTTCCTTTCCTTTCCTTTAATGTTTATTTATTTTTGAGAGAGAGAGAGAGAGAAAGAGAGAGAGAGAGAGAGAGAGAGAGAGAGAGAGAGAGAGAGAATGCATGGGGGAGGAACAGAGAGAGAGGGAGACACAGAATCCGAAGCAGACTCCAGGCTCTGAGCTGTCAGCACAGAGCCTGATGTGGGGCTCGAACTCACCAGCTGTGAGATCATGACTTGAGCCGAAGTCGGATGCTTAACCAACAGAGCCTCCCAGGGACCCCTGAATTTTTCTTTTCCTAAGGCCCAACTGATTGATGTGGGTATGTTTGGCTGTTGGCTGTCCCTAGTTGATCTCCCCAGTGCAATGTCCCTTTCTGTTTTTTTTTTTTTTTTTTTTTTTTTTTTTATGTTTATTTATTTTGAGAGAGACACAGAGAGAGAGCCAGCAGGGGAGGGAAAGAGACACAGGGAGACAGAATCCCAAGCAGGCTCCGTACTGTCAGCACAGAACCCGACATGGGGCTCAATCTCACAAACCATGAGACTATGACCTGAGCCAAAATCGAGTCGGATGCCTAACCAACTGAGCCACCGAGGTGCCCCCAGTGTCCTTTTCTTGTCTTCTGCACTTTTTTGTTTTCTAATTTCCTTTCTTGCAGATGATGTATCTTCTACAAGATACATGGCAGAAGTATCTGTGGCATCTTCCATATTTACCTTTTTTCCCACAAACCTCTTTCTGTATCTTATACTTCTGATCTTTAGAAAAAATGCCTTCTTTTTAACCTCTGTTTTTCTTACGATATTCTCTGCAGTCTGTCTTTGTGTGTTTCTAATATTCTATTTATTAGTTTTTATTTCTGAATTGTTTCCTTTCCTGATCTCCCTGTTGTACCTTAACTTCTTCTTGTCCAGTTGTGTCATTCTTAGGATTTTCTTTTTAGGACTTATACAGCTCAGTCATAACTTCGGTCATTTTCTTAATGCCTTTTTAGCTAATTTTGAGACACAGTTATACGGTTTCTCTATTGGTTCGCTTTTTGAGTATAGTGATCATTGCCATCCCTTTCTGTTGTTCATGTTTCATTGAGATGGTCTTCCTATATTTTTGAAAAAAGGTTTTAAGGTGATGGCTGTGAGTTGAGCATGGGGCATTTTACCCTCGATGACTGGGAGTTTCCTCATCGTTTGTGCTGTGAGATATGAAAAGTATAGCTGCCTTTGCAGTTAGCTCTAAAGAAAGCTTTCTGAGGGGCCCCTGGGTGGCTCAGTTGGTAAAGCATTGGACTTTGGCTCAGGTCATGATCTCACAGCTTGAGAGTTCAAGCCCCGTGTCAGGCTCTGTGCTGACAGCTCAGAGCCTGGAGCCTGCTTCGGATTCTGTGTCCCCCCACTCTCTCTGCCCTTCCCCTGCTTGTGCTCGTCTCTCTGTCTCTCTGTCTGTCTCTCTTTCAAAGATAAACATTCAAAAGAAAAAAAAAGCTTTCTGAGATCTGGTTCCTCAGGATCTCTCCTCAGGAGTGTGTGGACCTTCTCTCTCTTCTGTATCACCAGTGTTGCTGCCTCGTCAATCTGGGCTCTGTTTTTAGCAATATTTCCTCAGAGCGGGCTCTGAACTAATAAAAGGGTGATTTGCTTGTGAGTTTCTAGTTACTAAGAATGCAGACTGCCTGGAATCTTCGGGGCTGCAGCCTGTAAGTGTGAGAGTCCGTGCAAATTTCTACTGTCTTCACCCTTTGTCCTCAAACTTGTCGGCAGACAAATGCTCGCGGATGTTTCTTTTCTTTTTTTTAAAAAATTTTTTTTTACATTTATTTATTTTTGAGAAACAGAGTGAGACAAAGCATGAACGGGGGAGGAGCAGAGAGAGTAGGAGACACAGAATCTGAAGCAGGCTCCAGGCTCTGAGCAAGCAGTCAGCACAGAGCCTGATGCGGGGCTCAAACCCACGAACTGTGAGATCACGACCTGAGCCGAAGTCGGACACTCAACCAACTGAGCCACCCAGGCGCCCCCGGATGTTTCTATTCAGATTGTGGTTTTCCTCTTTTAGAGATGAATATCTTAAAGCAGTTTCTGAAATGTGGTTCATGGGATCAACAGAAATCCTCTTCTTTTTTCTCCTTCCGTGTAGCTCCTGATCCCAGTATATGATCATATGTATTTATCATAAATATATCACATATGATAGGACATATGTCACACACAGGCCTGGGATCCATCCTAGCCACTCAACCTTTGGAGGCTTTGGTGGCAGCTTGTTACTAGTTTTATTGAGGATGCTGTCCCTTTGAGATCGTTTTTTTTTTTTTTTTTCATTTCCCCTTCTGTGAGGGAATTTTATGATACTCGAAAACCATGTCACTGCCACTGTTTTTTTGATTTATTCTTTAAGCATGACTATAGACCAAGAAGCTGATTTCTCACGACCTCTGTTTATGATTCATTTACTTTCAGCCCAAGTTAAATATGTACAGTGGGACTGCTATTCGCGAGCACTAGCAAACCCTCAAAACACCCTGCCTGTCTGTTCATCTGCTTATCAGTCTCGCTTTCCTTATCATCTGTCAGCTTCGCTTCACGTCCCGCCATTCCATGGCTCCCCATGGACCAGGGCATGGTTCTCCGTGTAACGCCTGCCTACTAGCTTCATTTTTAGGAATAGAAACTCCCGACAACACTAAAAGGGAAAGTGGGAATGCCTTTGTGAGTCAGAGTGGTACAAAAATGTGGTTATGTTTTCCCCACAAAGTTATAGACATACTGCTTAGTCCTGCTCACTCCGTTGGTGGGTGCAGTTAAGGTTCAGGGTGCCGTGATGGGAGGCAGACCGGAGACATTCTTGCACTTCATATTTTCTTCCAGCCTAATGACCTCTCACCTCTGCAATTAACAAACAAGTTGCAAAGGAGTACCGTGTGACTTTGCTGTTAATTTTGTTTTTTAGCAGTGACGAACAATTACCTACTTCTAATTTGAAATAGAAAATATCAGTGGGCAACAAGGTAAAACACTGAGAAAATCTTTAAGCAAGTGAAGGAAAGGTAATGAGAATATTTATATACTCTACATAAAAAGAAAAGGAAGTAGAAATTCTGGTTACATAGACTTTTAGACTTGTGGATCTCAAAAGTAAGTAACCTATTTGTCTGCAAGTGATGAGGAAATTGACGTATCATTAGAATACCTGTATTACATGCATTATAAAACTACCTGAAAATGCTCCTCTGGCATATGGTGGACATACAGCAGTGAAACATGATAGCTTGAGGAGAATGACTTCCTACCCAAGAAAATACAGACCCAACCTGCCCGGAATCCAGGAGTGTACAAATGTTACATCCCAAGCTGAGATCGTTTGAAAAGTTTTCAGCAGTACTCAGCTGCTTATTCATTGCAAAGAGAACACAGTCTTCTTAATGGTAAGCTAACTGCTTTTGCCTTAAGACCTAGGGTCATAGTTCATACTTTGTGCTCTGTTGCTAGCTATGGAAACGATGATTATGAAACAACAGTGTATTTTACACGCACTGGAAAATATGCCGTGATCCCATCAGCTTGGTGTATTATGCTTCAATAAACCGCAACGATGGAACATTTCCAGTTTATTTCCTGAGACGCATCTGACCTTTTCGGCAAGTGTGGAAACCTGTTCAAGCATCTGTTCGGAAGCGCAGAGGAAGATGGTTGTGTCTACAAAGGTTTCCTTGACCCTGCGTGAGTTTCTGTGATGAGAACTAGTTTTCCATGCGTCAGTTCGTGGCGCCTTTTACGATAAAATGGGAAGAACAGTGTACCCAGAATCAGTAACTGTCTTGGGAAGTTTTTGGTTTGGAAGTTAGGTGATACTTACTAGACAGAGTGGGAAACTGTGTAACTTCTCATTGCTTAATTCGCCAATATTTTAAGTGCTATTACAATTTTTTGAGAAAGGTATAGAGTACAGAGAACTGTGATTGCCTTTGTCTGACTGACAAACTTGTGAAGATACACGCCTAAACACGTAGTTCCTATTCCGTATTTTTTCTCTGTAGGAACACATAAATGATACTTTAAAATTTCCTCCAGTGTTGATGTTTCCTTTAAAAATTAGGACTTTGAGTTCCCATTTGCCTGCGTTTGCTAAAAGCGGGTGGGTCGCTATCTTTATGAGACTCTACTGTATGAATAGGACCAACTTGCTGCCACTTGTGAACCGGGGGCACATAATTTCTGGACGAGTACTGTATTAAGATCACAAATGACACTCTTTTAACAAAAAAGTTTGATCAACTTAAAAAAATAAAGAGTCGTTTCAAAACGATTGAGTCCGTGCAGGCCAGGCTGCCACGCGTCCCTCAGACAGTATTTAATTACTACTTTAGCTTCTGCTTTTAAATTAGACTTCCCTTGCATACTGCCAAGGTGCACGCAAGGAATTGTTGTCACTTTAATTGAAACATGTCACATATATCCATGAAGAGGCTGTGGAACATGAAACAACGAATTCAGTTCTATAAAGTTAATGTCATACAGAACATTCTTCTTTGTTCTTGAAAGCTTGATGTCAAGTGGATTACTTAAAGCAGGTTTCTTTGAGAAGAACATCACGAAGAAAGTCTTAGGTGCTCGAAAAGAGAAGGATCTTGCTTCAAAGGCAATGGCATAATGAAAGAAGTTAGGAAAGAATCTGCTACGTGTGAACTCTGTAGAGAATAATGTGAATGAGAAGATGTAAAAAAAATCTGAGAGGGAGGCTGGGTAAAGCCCTCAACGGCCGAACACAGACATGCGTGCGTGCTCGTGTGTGTGTCTGAGAAGAGAGAGATCCTAAAACCGAGAAAGTGCTCGAGATGAATACTGTACCCTCTGTTGAAAATAGTTCTTAAACAGCTTTATTGACGTGCAGTTGATTTACTGTAAACGAACCCACGTAGAGCGGTTACTGTTACGCTTCCATCACCAGGTCAAGTCTCCAGTCTCCTGTTAGAAACCTCACCTCTGACTCCTCAAGCCCACACCCAGCCCCAGGCTGGTGCTGCTTTGCCTCTCTCTCTCTCTAAATTTGCCTTTTCCAGACCCTTCATATAAATGGAATCATATCCTATGTAGGCTTCAGTCATACGATGTGTCTGGATTCTCTCACTTAGCACAGGGTTTTCGGGGTTCTTCCGTTTTGTATCATGTCCCGCTAGTGTGTTCCTTTCAATCATTGCACGGCTTCCATTACATGGGTAGACCACTTTTGCTCATCTGTTCCCTCGTTGCTTGTACATTTGGGAAGTTTCCAGGTGTTTTCACTATTATGTACAGTGCTCCAGTCAGCGTTCGCATGTACGGAATGGACATATGTCAGCACTTTTCCTAGATAGGAGTGGAATTTCTGAGTGATGGGACGTAGGGTTACCATTTTGAGCAACTTCCAAGTTACTTCTCAAGGTGGCTGCAGCATTTTACATTCCCTCTGGCGGTGTGTGAAGGTTCCAAATTCTCCACATCGTTGCCAATGCTTGTTATTGTCTTTGTTGCCATTCTAGGGAGTGCGTAGTGATGTCTCATGGTGTGAATTTGTATTTCCCCGAAGACTAATGTTGCTGAGGTTTTTTCATGTGCTTATTGGCCATTTGTATGTGTTGTTTGCTAAAATGCCTATTTAAATCTTTTGCCCCTATTTAAAAACAAATTTATTAGTGTTTTATTTTGAGAGAGAGAGAGAGAGAGAGAGAGAGAGAGACAGACAGTGCAGGTGGGGGAGGGGCAGAGAGAAAGGGAGACACAGAATCCGAAGCAGCCCCAGGCTCCAATCTGTCAGCACAGAGCCCAACATGGGGCTCAGACTCAGGGATTGTGAGATCATAATCTGAGCCAAAGTCGGATGCTTAACCGACTGAGTCACCCAGGCGCCCCCCTTTGCCCATTTTTAATAGTTTGTTTTTCTCTTCTTATCATTGAGATGTATTTTTATGTATTTTTCAAACTAGCTCTTAATCAGATATATAATTGGCAAATATTTTTCCTACTCGGGAGCCTTTCCTGTCCTAATAGTGACATACATATGGACTCTATTTTGAGCATCTTTTAAGAGTTTTGATACAGTTCAATTTAACAAGTTAAAAAAAATGTTTCGTGCTTTTGGTACATGTTGAAAAAGTCTTTCCTTTAGTAAAGACTGTGGAGATTGTGTTCTGTGTTTTATTCCTAAATTTTTATAGTTTTGACCCTTACATTAAAGTCTATAGTTTATTTAGAGGTAATTTTTGTGGATGGCGTGAGATATGGGTCTAAGTTCTGTTTTGTTGTTGTTGATGCCATGGAGTTTTACTGTTTTGACCTAACGTTCAGGAATTTTTCAAGCAAAAATGCTTCTGGTTATTGTATGCCTCTGGTCAGTATCCAGAGTATATGAATATTTAATTGGGTTAGTTTTGCCTAGCTGTATTGTTCCTTTTTTGAAGGAAGGATTTGCTCCTCTTCTTACTTGGCCATCACTCCACATCTACTTTTAATATGTGAGAAAAAACACCCCAAAATTAATAGTCTTTGAGTTTGGAAAGGGAGAGGGTATATGGTGGCAAGAGGGGTTAGCCTGTGATCATTCAATAGCATCTTTTTTCTTTAAGTCTTTCAAAGGCTGTGTGTGTGTGTGTGTGTGTGTGTGTGTGTGTGTGTGTATGTGTTACTATATAATAATATAATTTTGTAGCAGGATATTTATTGCCTTAATACAATGAAATACATGATGCTCTAATACATTGTACAATAGAATTCCATTCTCACTTGGGTTCTCTAACACACACAAAAAACTATGGTCTGAATTAGAGATTTGGAGTGGTCCTGTATTGCTTTGCTAGTCTCCTATCAGGTATGGTTTTTACTCCTACTGTATCATACAATCCATATACCTCACAATATCATTTATAAGAGATATGTACACATGGACATACCATAACAGGTGAACATTGATACTTTGTAAATTATGGTTCTGGACCCAGTTACAGCAAGGGTCATGAGTAAGTGAGTGTGTGTGTGTGTGTGTGTGTGTGTGTGTGTGTGTGTGGTTTCCCACATCACTAAGGAATTCTCCACGGCACTAGCTGGAGGTCCTACCATTTGACTCAATTTTAACACTCTCCACCCAGAGATAATGTCAGATGCCACAGGTTAGGGCCTCTGTCCGGCAACTCTGTCTGTCTCCTACCCCGACTTCCTATGCCAATCCCAAGTCCAGGTTGTTACCTGTACTTCTGACCATCTGGAGGTTCCCCAGTCCTTGGGGGAATAGTTAACTTGAGTGGCTCGCAGAACTTGAAAAACATCTTATGTGCTAGGTCACTGGCTTATGACAAAGGGATAGAACTCAGGAACACCCAGAAGAGATGCATGGGGCGAATTAAGTGGGAAGGGGACAGGAGCTTCCCTGCTCTTTGAGTGGGCTCCTCTCCCTGAATCTCCACGTGTTCAGTAATGGCAAGCTCTTGGGGCCTCGTCCTTTTTCTGGAGGCTTCCTTACCTCGGATTAATTAATTAAGTGTTCCTTGCTGATTAAACTCCATCTCTAGTGCCTCTGCCTTTCCAGAGGTCAGGGGTAGGGCTGAAAGTGCCAGCCCTCTGATCCCTGGGATGGTTCCCCTGGTAACCAGCCCCCATCCTAAAGCACTCCCCCCCACCCCATCAGCTCATTAACACAACAAAAGACACCTTTATCAAGCTCCTCCGAAGACACTCCAAGAGTGTCAGGAATTCTGTATCTGTAAGACCAAATATATATTTCTTATAATAAATCATAGCATCATGCTTTCTTTTTTTTCTTGTCCTTTTAAAATGTATTTATCTTTTATGAAAGTTTATTCTTAAGTGTACAACAGGATCCAAGATAGCACTGCATTCTAGCTCTAGGTGGCAACAGGTGTGGTGGCAGGAATCCAGATATTTAAACAGGAATTGAAATACGGGTCCGGGAGCCTGGGTGGCTCAGTCGGTTAAGCATCAGACTTTGGCTCAGATAATGATCTCATGGCTTGTGGGTTCCAGCCCCGCCTTGGGCTCTGTGCTGACAGCTCAAAGCCTGGAGCCTGCTTCAGATTCTGTGTCTCCCTCTCTCTCTGCCTCTCCCCTGCTTGTGCTCTGTCTCTGTCTTTCAAAAATAAACATTAAAAAAAAAAGAATCATTAAAAAAAAAAAAACTATGGGTCACCATTGCCCCAGGCACAAGGAACATCTTACCTTTTACCAGATTTCTTTTTTTTTTTTTTAATTTTTTTTTTCCAACATTTATTTATTTTTGGGACAGAGAGAGACAGAGCATGAACGGGGGAGGGGCAGAGAGAGAGGGAGACACAGAATCGGAAGCAGGCTCCAGGCTCTGAGCCATCAGCCAGCCCAGAGCCCGACGCGGGGCTCGAACTCACGGACTGCGAGATCGTGACCTGGCTGAAGTCGGACGCTTAACCGACTGCGCCACCCAGGCGCCCCCAGATTTCTTTTTTTAATTAAATTAAATTTAATTTATATTTAAAAAAATTTTAATATTTATTTTTGAGAGAGAGAGAGAGACAGAGCGTGAGCAGGGGAGAAGCAGAGAGAGAGGGAGACACAGAATCCGAAGCAGGCTCCAGGCTCTGAGCTTTCACCACAGAGCCCAAGGTGGGGCTCAGACCCACAAACCATAAGATCATGACCTGAGCCAAAGTCGATGCTTAAATGACTCAACCACCCAGGCACCTTAATTTAATTTAGTTTTTTAATTTACATCCAAGTTAGCATATGGTGCAACAGTGATTTCAGGAGTAGATTCCTTAATGCCCCTTACCCATTTAGCCCATCCCCCCTCCCACAACCCCTTCCAGTAACCCTCTGTTTGTTCTCCATATTTGTAAGTCTCTTCTGTTTTGTCCCCCTCCCTGTTTTTATATTATTTTTGTTTCCTTTCCCTTATGTTCATCTGTTTAGTCTCTTAACGCCCTCATATGAGTGAAGTCATATGATGCTTGTCTTTCTCTGACTAATTTCACTTAGCATAATACCCTCCAGTTCCATCCACCTAGTTGCAAATGGCAAGATTTCATTCTTTTTGATTGCCGAGTAATACTCCATTGTATATATATCTACCACATCTTCTTTATCCATTCATCCATCGATGGACATTTGGGCTCTTTCCATACTTTGGCTATTGTTGATCTTGCTGCCATAAACATGGGGGTGCATGTGTCCCTTCAAAACAGCACACCTGTATCCCATGGATAAGTGCCTAGTAGTGCAGTTGCTGGGTCATAGGGTAGTTCTATTTTTAGTGTTTTGAGGAATCTCCATACTGTTTTCCAGAGTGGCTGCCCCAGTTTGCGTTCCCGCTAGCAGTTGCCAGATTTCTCAATTCCACCCAGAGCCAGGGGCCCTTCCCCTGAGGCTTCGCTCTGAATTCCTCCAGTTTCTTCTTCTCCTCTTTCTGTTTCTGCTGGAATGCCTCATCTTCCTCATCCACCTCCTTGGCCTACTTCTGGGGCTGCTTCAGGGACTTCCTGCCATCTTTGTAGTCCGACCCGGTGTCACGCTTTCTTCTGATGTATTTGCTTGAACATGTAACTACTAGATGCTTGAAAAGATGAACGTGGTGGTTGCCCCCATCCCTGGGTGCAAGCCCCTTTGCAATAGGACATTGTCCCTCCTTGTGTCAAGAGGTGGAACCTGTTTTCCTGCCCTTTGGCTCTGCACTCGCCCTGCGCCTTGCTCTCATCTGAAGAGTGAGGCAGAAGTATCATGTCACTTTCAAGCTGAGGGTGCAGAACTCTGACTGCTGCTTCTGACTTCTTTAAATCCTGAGAAGAGCCGTATGAAGAAGCCTCGAATGGTTTTCTCGGGGAGGAGACACCACGTGGAGTGACAGGCCCAGCTCACAGACTCCATCCACCGCCACATACGTAGGGTAGGCCGTTTCCGACCCCGTGAGCAGCTAGATCTCCAGGAGCTCCTCGGCTGAGACCAGGAGAGAACCTGCTAGCTGAAGAAGGTATATGAACAGTCAGCAGGTACATGAAAAGATGCTGGACATCATCGGTCACCAGGGAAATGCAGGTCAAAACCAAAATGACATACCGCCTCGCACCTGTGAGGATGGCTATTCTCAAGAAGATAACAGGTGACCAGTGTTGGTGACGCTGTGGACAGAAGGAACCTCGGTGCTCTGTTGGTGGGAATGTAAATTGTTTCAGCCGCTATGGAAAGCAGTATGGAGGTTCCTCAAAAAAGTTAAAAAAAGAACGACCGTATTATCCAGTAATTCTGCTTCTGGGATTAGATCTGAAGCCAGGGAAAACACTATGTCAGAGAGCTGTCTACACCCGCACGTTCAGGGCAGCATTACTTACAGTAGCCAAGTACAAGGCTGAGAAACAGCCTAAGTGTCCACTGATGGATGAATGCAGAAAGAAAATGTGGTACACATACACAATGGGATACTATTCAGCCATAAAAAGGAGGAAATCCTGCCATTTGCAACAACCTGGATGGACCTTGAGGACATTATGCAAAGTGAAATAAGTCAGACAGAGAAACACCTCATGACCTCACCTGTTTGTGGAATGTCAGAAAAAAGCAAAAGGAAGAAAAATCTACACACAAACCCCCCTCCCCCCCCCCCAATTCATGTAAAAAAGATCAGATTTGTGGTTACTAGATGTGGTGGGTTAGGGAAGGGGGTCTAGGAGGAAGGTGGCCAAAAGGCACAGACTATGGGCTATAAAGTAAGTAGGCCCTGGGGGTGTAACACACAGCATGATGCTCACAGGTCACAGTGCTGCAGGGTATGTAAGAGGAGGAGACGGCAAATCCCGAATCTCATTACAAGGAATCTTTTTTTTTGTATCTTTATGAGAAGGTGAATGTTAAGTAAGCTTACCGTGGTGATTATTTCATGATCTATATCACCCAAGGAAGTATACTGCACCCCTGAAATCTACACAGTGCTGTATGTCAGTTATATTTCAGTAAAACTGGGGGAAAAACCCCTGCCATCTGAGTCCACCCAAATTCCCGACTCACATAATTCTGAGGATTAGATAAAACAGCTGTTGCTAGAGGCCGCATAATTTGTGGTAGTTTGTTATGCGGTCGTTGATAATTGAGACAATATATTTATTTTATATTTTCTCTCCATAAATTGTTTTTTTTAAGTTTATTTTTTCCCTCTTTTTATATTAAATACAACTTATTGTCAAATTGGTTTCCATACAACACCCAGTGCTCATCCCTACAGCTGTCCTCCTCAATGCCCATCACCTACTTTCCCCTCTCCCCTACCCCCCCATAAGTTTATTTCTTGAGAGAAAGAGAGAGAGAGAGAGAGAGAGAGAAAGAGAGAGAGAGAGAGAGAGGGAGAGAATGAAAGGAGGAGGGGCAAAGAGACAGGGAGAGAGAGAATCCCAAGCAGGCTCCACACTGTCAGCATGGAGGTCAATGTGGGGCTCGAACTCAGGAACCACGAGCTCGTGACCTGAGCCAAAACCAAGAGTTGGCCACCTAACTCACGGAGCCACCCAGGCGTCCCTCCATAAATTGTTCTACCTCAACAGAATATCTTAAAGCAGGCACTGTGGTGTTTTTAGTCTCCTTCAAAGTTTTTTGGGCCTATCTGGTATCAGAAAATAGAGACTTTCTGGTAGATATTTTGTCTAGCTTTTGTATGCTATTTTTTTGGTAGAAGTGTGTACCTTTCTTTTCAATTTGTACTTACCAAGTTTGATGTTAGGTTGAAGTTAATGCAATCAGTGTATGTTTAGGGGATTGCATGTGACTTAAAAAAAATTTTTTTTAATGTTTATTTTTGAGAGAGAGAGAGAGATCACCGTGTGAGGAGGGGTAGAGAGAGAGAGGGAGACACAGAATCCAAAGCAGGCTCCAGGCTCTGCAGAGCCTGATGTGGGGCTTGAACTCACGAATTGAGAGATCATGGCCTGAGCCAAAGTCAGACACTTAACCGACTGAGCCACCCAGGTGCCCTTTTTGTGTGTGACTTTTAAAGCTGGTGGCTGTAACTGTATCGGATTCATGTCTCAAGTAAAAGTCTAGCAAGCGATGCTTTGGACTTTGTGTCTCCCTCTCTCTCTCTGCCCCTTCCCCACTTGTGCCCTCTGTCTCTCTCAAAAATAAATAAAGATTTAAAAAAAATGAAAAAAAGAATAGGGGCACCTGGGTGGCTCAGTCGGTTGGTTAACTGTCCGACTTTGACTCAGGTCATGATCTCACTGTTTGTGAGTTTGAGCCCTGCATCGGGCTCTGTGCTGACAGCTCGGAGTCTGGAGCCTGCTTTGGATTCTGTGTCTCCTTCTCTCTCTCTGCCCCTTCTCCTCTTGTGCTCTGTTTCTCTCTCTCTCTGTCTCTCTCTCTCTCAAAAATAAATAAACATTAAAAAAAAAGCCTAGCAAGTGACCTTCTTTACCCGTGCTGCCTGCAGTATCTCTTTGAGATAGATACCACTTTTTGAAAGAAGGGGAAAACATTTTTTTATTATGGATTCTTTAATCAACAGCAATCAACTATTTTCCTTTTATTGCCGCTTGCAAAGAAAATGGTTCCTAATTTCCCATTTCTAAAATGCCCTAGTGTAATAGATTCTTAATGACTTAAGTGAAAAAGGAACACCTTCTCATGGTTGCTCAGACATTAAGGCTGATAGGAGTGATTGCCAAACGTGTCTGCTTTCATAGACACCAAATGCTGAATCTGTGAGGACTTCCTGCCATTCTTCTGCATTTTGAATACTGTTCATGTAAATTGAAAAGGCCAACATTCAGAGACATTCATGTGACTTTCCCGCTGTTGAACATGTAGACTTGATAAGGTAAAGGGGCCGCAAATTTTCGTGAAATTATGTGTACAGTTAAAATTTCTTTTACATGGGTTACAAGGTATTTTTGCTATAACTGCTTAACGTATTTCCATATTACTGCCATTATAACGTCAGATTTGTATCTTGTTTGAGAAAATACACACATTTCATTAATCTAAAATTAAATTATTTACCTTAGTAGCTTCACTATATAAGCACTTTGATTCTAGGAACACAACACGTGCATGTACAGGCTCGAGGAAGGTTTAACAACGGATTTTCAGGACACATTTTAAAGAATTAGCCTAATGGGTATTACTTTTGTATTTACAGTAGCAAGACTCTGAAAAGGCCATCCAATGGAATTGTGTGAATTAAATATTTCTGGTGTTCATTCCTACTTGGAAACAGCTACGGGAAAGGATTTGTTCAGTTGTAGCTATGTATCCTCATAGCATCTTCCATGCCTGAGTAAATTTTAATCTTGGCAGATCAAAAAATAGAAACATTCTCTTCCTAGAGAAGACAAATATTAGGAATGTCCAGTCTTCTTTTGGTGACCCCTTTAAAGTCAATCCAATTCCTCCAATTCCTCAAAGGTTTTCTTTGTTCAGGCTGTAGAAGTTGTGCCTTTACTGACCTGCTGCTCAGAAGTACGGGAGCTGGGGGAATCCAGAAAATTCGGGAAAGAGGATAGAGAATTTCCTTGTCTTTGACCCTGGGCCTGGCCCTTAAAAAGCGTGTTCCACAGATCAGGGGCACTTCCATCATTTAAGAACTGGTCTCCTCTAGGACCTACTGAATTCGAATCTGCATGATGACCAGAATCCCCATGCGGTCGTCACTCTCAGCCAAAGTTGGCATGCTCTGCCCTAGCAGGAAGCGTTAGGTGAAATCTCCGATGGCCCTCAGAAAGATCTCGATCTCCGGGTTTCCCACTACGGAGCTCTGGCAGTTTATTTTCACTGGATGTGGCTTTGGGGAAAGAGTTTAATTTCCAGGTTTGTGTTTGCTGTCTGTAAAATGATGGTCTAACATTATGTGACATATCTCTCGTGGGTTAGCATGCTGTGACTCACTCCTGTGTGTTGACATTGAACCCAAACCATTATTTAGGAAGAGAAAGTCTTCACCCATGAGACAGCACTTCACCAGCACAAACTGATCGTAGCCTAATTCACACCAACTAAATTAATTTAATTAGTTTTAACTTAAGCTAAAATAAGCTAGATTGAGATGAATATAGTTGCCACTGAAATATATTCTCAGGTAAAAGTAGCCAATCGTTAATATCATAGTTGATTTACGTATTTTTTCCAAAGGAAAAAATGTAATGAACTGTTATTCATTACGGTTAAAATAGATCATGTCTTCAACTAATTACCTTCTAGAATGCCACTTGGGATTATAGTATACTATAAACTGTATTTCTGCCGCAGAGATATAAAGATGTACATACAAATTTATCTTTAAAACTCAAAGGAGAGTATTAAAAATAACTATAAAATATACTTTTGTTTACAATTTATGAAGCTCTTAACCCACATGGTTTCACTAAAATATAAGGAGTCTTAGCAACTTTCAATTTAAAAGTGTGACACTTGGTAAAATGGCTGTGATTATAGATTTTGTAGATTTCTTTGAAGTCCCTAATTTAAAACATCACAAAAGTGGCTTACTGTCATGTGGTATGCCAGGGACATATCTGTGTGGTTTCATGACTCTTACTGTATTTCGGTATTGTAAGGGCTTTGATTAAGGACATGGCTCTGTTTCTCAGGAACTCCTTCTTCTTCCCTGGATCTCTGTCTCACTCCATGTATCAAGGTCATTATGTTCAGCCTGAGTTGACATAAGGTACAGACAGTGAGGCACCAATTTTCTAGGCTTGACAATACTTAGGACTGATATTCTTACTTGACATCTCACTTTCAAGATACACAAGACAGGGTGGGCTGTCGTCTGATAGCCAGATTAACTTGCCACATCTAAAGTGATTTTAAATAGCTTAGTCACAAAAAGTGATAAAGGATTGAGGATAAACACTGTAAAAACAGTTAAAAATCACCATGGAAATATGTGGAAGGCATTTAGATACTTATTTCAGAATAAAATCAGGGAAAGCAGAACATGATTTTCTAAGATGTATCTTTTGATTGTAGGACATGTCAGTATTTTTTTTAATAACCCCTGAGTACACACTTTTTTTTTACTTTTTTTTTTTTTTTTTACCTCCAAATACGTGTTGGTAGTTAAAAAAAACCACCACAGTGAAAGCTTAGTTGCTCATTATTAAATGTTATTTTTAATGAAAAGTTTTTAGTAATCAATAAACCATTGAAATAAAAAATACTGTTTCTTTAATAATATGTCCTATTCAATGGAGTATAACTAACAATCTTCCTAGCTTTTCTTCTTTTTAGAAATATGTACAGCATACCTATTACCTGTCAGATGCTGTGTCAAACTTATAGGCAGAGACAAAACACGGTTCACAACATAGTGGATCCTGGAGTTAAAAAAAAAAAAGGAATAAAAACCATAGGAATTACAAGTTTGTGGTTTTGTTGAAGATGGAACTGACTTAATGAGGATATCAAATTAATTTGTAAGAAGTTGGAAGCATAGAATGATCATGACTCCATGTGAAGGAATACCAAATGTTTGTTTTAATGTCAAAATCCAATGAGATTAATGTTTTTCAACAAACGTGTATGTTGCTAAATGCTACACTGCGCGCTAGGTGTCAGAGATCTAAGGGGGGACCAGTCAGACTGGGTTTCTGTTGTTATGGGTCTGGTATTCTGGTACTGGAATCAGTTTAAAATTAAAAAAGAAAGAAAGGTAAACACAATACTTAGAATTAGCAATAAGAATGAATGCCACCAACACGGGGCCATGATATTGGGGTAAAGGCAGAAAAAAGTCACTGAGGATTTGAAATTTTAGTCACTCGGGATTTAAAGGTTGAAGGTGATGGTTCCAGCCATTGGAAGCGGGTAGGGCTTGGCGAAGGCATTGCAGAGGATGGAAAAGTTAGTTGGATGATTCTCTGGAGCTTTAAGATTATTCTGTCAGTAATAGACTTAGTATGTAAGAGTCTCAAAAATACATAGAGTTTTAGAGCTAGGCCATGAGACATCAAACCAACCAACATATGAGTCCTAGTTTCTGTAGGCATATCTGAAAATAGGCAGAAACCTAGGTCCCATTCTCTGTACCTGAGCTTATAAACCTTAGCTACAAGGAATGACCCTTTGCACCTCTTGCTGACTTTTTTGCTGTGTGTGTAAGTCACCTTAAGCATGTTTAAGTAGAGTTTAGGCTTTCTTCCTTCACTTTAAGACCCAAGTTTGACCGGTCACTAGGGAAGAAAGAATTTCACCAAATAATTCAGAAGACAATACAGAACATCAATGCGTCCGAATACTGGTTAGTATTTGACTTTATCTACTGAGTTTTGTAACCTGCATAGTTTTCAGAGGTTGTTGTAGGGATTATGCACACTCTACTTTGCATCATGCACTTAGAATTTTAGCAGTAGAAATCTTACCCCCTGGGCTTCTCTGTCCGCACCCCTTCACGTTGCTGTGTGCAGTGTGTTACATCCACACATGTAGAAAGCACACGTGATTTTTGCTTTCAACCATCATCCATATTTTAAAGAACTTAAAAAGAGTCTATGACATTGAGGGAGATATTTACCATCTCCGTGGCTTTTGCTTTTCATTTCTGAAGTTCCCGGTTCCCACGGGTATCATTTCCCTTCCGTCTGAAGGATGTCTCCTAGAGCAGTTCTGCTGGAGCTGGTGTCTGAGCTTCCGTCATCTGAGAGTGTGTCTTACCTGCCTCCACTCTGAAAGATGATTTTTTTTTGTGAATTCTGGAACTCTGCACGGACACTCCTTTTTGTTTAGCATTTAAAAACTGTTCTTCCCCACCTGTGAGCCTCCATGGGTGTTGCCGGTAGGAGTGGCTGGTTGAGATGTGAGCAGGAGTAGTTGCATGGGTCTCCCTTACAGTCCATAACCACTTGCAAGAAAAGGACTCAGTGGCATGGAGTGCTGTATTTCTCACTTGTGCCTTTTCTTTTTGTGAAAGTTTTTAAAATATTTATTTATTTACTCTGAAAGAGAGAGCACAGGCAGGGGAGGGGCAGAGAGAAGGAGAGAGAGAATCCCAAGCAGGCTCCACCCACCTCAGCGCAGAGCCCGATGCGGGCTCAAACTCACAGTGAGATCATGAGTTGAGCTGAGATCAAGAATTGAACACTTAACTGACCGAGCCACCCAGGCACCCCTCACTTGTGCGCTTCCTTATTCCTGCTTGGAACTCCCACGTTATGGCTTTGGCTCCCACAGATAACCTGGGACTTTGGGGATGGAAAAGGGGGTACGGAAGGAGCCAGGGCCATGGATGATTTTGCTGAGCGCTGTGCCGCATCTGGCGTGCCTACCTCTGGACTACTTTCACATGAGCCCACAAACTGTCGTTGGGCGTCTGTTATTATCCACTGAACTGAATTTCTCATGGGTATGGGGGTCACACGTCTTCCTTATCTTACTCCCCGGAGGCATCTTTGTTACATACCGAACATTCTGTATATGTATACCACTTAAGCGGATTGCCTTCTTTATATATATTTTAAAATTCCTTGCTGTAGGCGGCAGGTAGAAGAGACTCCCTGGTAAAAGAAAAAGCTCTAATTCTTTGACGTGTTATGTACCACTGTGTAACTTGTAGGTACTCAAAAAAGCATCTAACTTGCGTTGTTTATTTTTTGATACGTTAGTATATTGCTGATGCAGAGAAAGGTGGTGGACTTTGATTATTCAGGGATCGCTTCTCACATCTCATTTTCTCCAGAACCTGTGCTTATACATGATGCTGGTAGTGACTGACATTCACAGGACCTGGTTTCTTTCTCAAACCTCATTTAATAGACCCTCTGTGGCTAGGAGTCCAGTGTTAACTACCAAGATAAGAGTGTACCACAGGATATAAAGATATAAGATATTTGTTGATCTGATTATTCATACTTGCATAAATTTAATCCTTTCAGAGTACTTTCGATGGCAAAATGTATAATTTTTTTTTCATATCTGAGAAGGTAATTATATTGGAGATTTGAGGCTCCAAAGGTCTGATGGAGTGGTGGAAAGATCAGTATGGCCAGTGATTAGTATTGAGACTACTAAAAATAAGGAAAAAGTGAGGGGGAGGGAAATAACATTATCAAAAAAACTTTGTTTTTATGATATTGGTTATAACTATTAATTTTTTTTACATTTATTTATTTATTTTTTGAGAGACAGAGAGAGCACAAGCAGGGGAGGAGAAGAGTGAGAATGAGACACAGAATCTGAAGCAAGCTCCAGGCTCTGAGCTGTCATCACAGAGCCTGACGTGGGGCTAGAACTCACAAACTGTGAGATCATGACCTGAGCCGAGGTCGGCTGCTTAACCGACTGAACCACCCAGGCGCCCCAGTTATAACTATTATAATAATTCACTACTAATATGTTCTTTTCTAATAGTAATAAGGAGTTGGTGATTTCTCTAAATTCTATCAATATTTTCTAAAGGTGTCATTGACCTTCTAATAAGTCTCACTTTCTACTGATTTTTTGATGACCTGATCAACTTCCTGCCACACAGATTTGCTCTTTCTCCGACATTCATGGAAGCCCAGGAAGTACAATGAAGTTCTATCCTTGAATTGTCCTTCTCTATTAGCCTGATGTGCAGACAACCTGAAACTCTGTCAAGGACATGCATCTTGACCTTCAATTGGCCCATTCTTCACTTCCTCCTCTGTCACTACCTTCCTTTAGTTGAACTATTCTCTCTCTCCTAGCAGTTTCCTAATTGGCCTCTCAGGCAAGACAAATCACCCATTACCTGCCTCTAGAATTATCTTTCCAAATGCAGACATGCCTATCTTTCTTTCCTACCTAAATTCTTTCAATGAACTCATTGTCTTGAAAACAAAGTTCATCCAAGGCTCTTAGTGGTGTGGCTCCCTTGTTTCCACTCTAGTGATTCCATCATGCCCTCCCCAACACACACACACACACACACACACACACACACACACACACACACACACACACACACTTCTATCTGGAGCCATATCAAATTACTTTTAATCCTGTGCTCCATTTTAACCTGAGGCTTTCTCTTACCCTGTCTCTTTCCCATGGAATGCCCCACTCCTTGCTCCCACTTACCCGTCCCTTTTCTTAGAACTGAAGGTGGGTGACATGTTTATTTTCTTGGAGTTGCTCATTTACTCTTAAGTTTACATGCTCCCCTCTGTGGCTCACACTGTCCCCACATGGTAAGACTACCCGAGGGTGGGACTCTGCCTCGTGCACTATTATATCCGTGACACTGGGCGGGAGGCCTGTTTGATGAATGATTAGCCAATATTAGACCCTTCTGATTGCAGATGGGTTTAGAATTCCTTTAATACACATAATCCTGTGAAAACCAAGCCAGGTGGGTGGGGGATGGGGACTGGAGAGGTAAAGTCTATGAGTTTTCGTTGAAGTAAGTGTTCTGATTTTCACACAGTCTGCTCTGCGTCAGGATTGATTGAGGACTTGGCATAGGAGCTGTTGCCTAGCTCCTGGGTTGGTCGTGTTACGTTAGCTAACGGCAACCATTATGTGTGAAGTTCTATCTTATGTTGTTGCATTTTCATTGATACCTAATAAAAACTCAGAAAATAGCAGAAGGTCGTTCTCATTTCTGTTGAGGAAAAAGAAAAGAGAGAGAGAAACTAGTTAATCCTCTCCCAAGCAATTTCAAATGTTTCTGTTGTAACCTTAATAGCATAATTTGAACTTCTTGGCACTGGGTGAGGTCAACATTGGTGTAGTTTGTACTAACACATTATGCTGGAAAATTGGCTCCAGAGGTAAAGTGGAGTTTCCTCTTCTCAGAAGTTGTGTAGCCAAGATACACAATCCACAAACAAGAGTAACTTGGTGACAACCCTACCTACAGGTTACCTAGGTCGTAACTTGTGTTCCCACGCTCTAAAATACCAAAAGCTTACTTCCTTTTGTATTTACTGTTATTTTACGTGATTTAAGTGGCAAAGTAGGCCAATTTATTTTATTTATAATATTTAGAAATCTAGGAACTACTGTTCATCACTAGTATTTCTTGCACGATGAAACTTTTTAAAAAAATTACATTCGGTTGTGAGGAAATATGAGTGCGTTTAAAGCTTCTGGCGTCCAAAAACCATGCTTCATATCCGGTTTTAAGAAAGTCGTGACAACTTTTTCTTTTTTTTACTTAAGATTCTCCAAGAGTCTTCCACGTTAATTGTTTGCTAATAATCATGCTGGTATTGTGATAGCTTGAGATGTAACAAAAAAGCATGTTTATGAATTACTGATTAGGGCCCTTAGCAACTTAGTTAAATTAATGACTCATGTTGCATTGGTATAATGGTAATCACTGTCAGATCATTTAATATGAACTAATTCCTAATCAAGACAAGGATATATTTGAAGGAAAATGGTACAGAAGGATGAAGATTACAGAATTTACAGCAAAGAGTTTTTTAACTAAAAGTCAAATGTTAATAACAGATTATTTTGAATGGGATCTACGTTGGTAAACCCCCATAATTTAGTATTATTTGTCTTCTGAATATTATCCAACACATTTCCTTCCCTGTGGTATGTAACCTGGGTAGGAGTCTCTCAAGAGCCAACTCCCTCATGATCCTCCTGGAATTTCCTCTCTGAGTCAGAATGGAAATCTCCCGAATAAGCTCTGTTCCAAGAGGGTTAGCCCGTTGCTCCCACAACTAGAGAACGAGGAGATAAAAGAAGCTGAAGTGAGAGAAAGGCGGCCGAACCACGATTTTGGTTTTGTAGAGCCTCCTGTTTCACTTAAGCTGAGAGATTTATGGATTATGGTCATCAACCAGTATATTTCGATAATTTCTTTGCCTACTAACTTCATGCATTACTGACTGTAATTCTATTACTAACTACTTGAGTCAAGGTTTGGAAGATTTAGATAGAGGCCGGTCTGGAGCTGCTTTAGCAGAACAAAGGTGACGAAGCATGCTCATGACATGGGCTCTAAGTCTGTGAAGAGGCGGACAGCCCAGTGTGCCATCAGGAGCTGAAGGTCTGGAGGCTGGGACTGCGTGTGGGCAGTGACTTATACACCGCGGGCAAGATATTCACCCCTCAGGGCCCTGAACTTCAGCATGGTGTTTCACATGTTTTCTTTTTCTCCTCTTTCTCGCTTTCTTTTTTTAGCCGTGGTCCTGTGAGTCTTCAGTCCTAAGTGGGATCTCCGTTTCACAAATACTTGTTTATTCTGTTGGTCAACAAATATTTATTAAGTACCGACTAAGTGCCGGGCATTGTTCAAGGGGCCACTGCATGACCCATACAGCAGGTCAGAGGAGAGATGATGTGGAAGAGGGGTGACCTGCCTTCTTGGACTATCCCCTGAGCCTCGAAGTGGTCCAGCACATTCTCCTCTGAATCCTAGTTTTGCTAGAACACAGTTTGCGAATCACCGAGAATCTCCCTTATCTTTCTAATAATCTGTGGTTTCAGAAACAGAGGGTACACATTAATGAGGACTTACAGCTGTCATCACAAATATACCAGGACTGTCATGGTCAAGTTCTTGGTGTACAGAATCAATCATCTTCTCCTAACTGGCATTTATTTGCTTTCTAGGTGAAATAAGCAAATTGATCACATTTTTGCCTTGAGAACTTTGCCTTTCTTTGTCTCAATTTTCCTTCTTGGTGTTGAAGTTCGTTTTTACCTCACTCGAGAGGGCATTGATGGCCCAAGATCCACCTTTATTTTGCAGTCATCAAGGGAACTCTTAAACGTTTGTTGCAATTTTAATTAATAAGCAATGGCGTTATGTTAAGGAGACACTACCACCTCCTTGATATCTGGGGAAGTTAGGCTAGAACTGAAATATATTCTAATTTCTCATCTGGACATACACAAAAGAGACAATACCAGAAGAGGAGGGGGAGAAAAGAGCAGTGGCCATTCAGGATTTACAAGGAATAGTTGGATTTGACAGATAAAATATATAACTACTTATCCTTCCCACCAAAGGTAATTTCCTCTGGTTCCTTCTGTTTGAGTCCACCAAATAACACACCGGGTGTTTTTCTTTTTATCTTAAGAAAAAAAGGTAGTCTCTGAAATTATATGAAGTTTAAATGATTTAAGTCCTGGCTAGAAAATTTAGCTTGGAATCTAATGGTTATCATCACCTTATATTTCAGTAATATTTCATTTCCCACACCTGCCTTGTAGAGCTGGTTCAATCACGAATAACAGTGGGGGAGAAAAACGATAAACATTCTGTGTGCAGAAAAGGTCTTAGTAGTTACGAGCCAAGTTGGAAAGGGGAACAAATGTTACTACAGGGCTGAACCTGGTGGGGAGTCTGGAGCTCTGCCCCGACAATCCCAAACTCTGCAACTTTATTCTCTCTGTGGTTTTAAAAAGACTTGCTCTTTCTGATATTACACTCCAAAAGCCAACTTAATAGATACTGTATTTCTGGAGAGCTTTGTAGCCAGAATTATGGAAAATTCTTGTGGTTGTTGTCAGGTTTTTTGATCAGAGAGCAAAGTGTAGAATAAACGTGACTGATCTGCATGAAGTTTGAATACTCACCGACAGTGATTCCTGAACAGAATCTTCTTTATACTGTAGGAGAAGACAAGCATTATTTCTAGCAGCTGAAAGGTGGCTCGGGGATTTAGGGCACTATTTGGGGCTTTGCCAACATGCTTGGCAAGAACCTGAGAAAGTCCGTGCAGAGTTTTGGTGAATGAGGTAGTCAGAGCTGCGCGTTATAGTTGAAGCAGGTGTTGGCTGTGTGAGGGGGTGTGAAACGTGTGGGGAGCCCTTCATGGTCAAATTTCACCTTTCCAAGGACTTTCACATTATGGTTATTCCTGGGCGGTAGGATCTTTCCTGCTCTTATTAGAATGAGAATAGGTTATCTCAGGGGCACATTAGTCACTGCCACCTTTACAATAAACAGTTCCTCAGATAAATCAGCAGGAAGTAGGATCCTGATTGAATGGTCCTCACAGCAGTCAGTTTGGGTTGAGAGAACAGGATGGGCAGAGGCTGCAGACAAAGATGGGAAGACCCAGTAGAAGTAGTGATGTGGCTGGATGGAGGGTGGGAGGAGGGATTTACCTCTGATTCAGTTCCTGCTTCCATTGAAGCAGTGAGTGTAAAAGCCCATCTTGCCAACTGGGTGTTTCTGTCTTATGAAAACTCCCTGGATGTCAGGCACATCCTGTTTTCCTTGCTTTTCTTTTAAAGTATCACTTGTATGAGACGTTTAGCACAAAGAGTAGGGTGTGCCGTGTCTCCTTTCTCTACATCCCCACCATTCCTTTACCCCAGCCTCATTCTTCTCACCTCATTTCGTGGGAAAAAAAAGCAACTTTCCACCCTCTGCTTGGTTCCACTGTTACCCTGGCATCCCTGAAGGCTCCCGAATGATATCTGCTGAACTAGGGGCTCTCAGCGGCAGGTCCCCTCGTTTAGAAGTATAGAAGGTGGAGGATTTGGAGAATTTGGAAATTAATTCTTGCCATTTTGTTTTGCCACACTTTTCAGCTAGTGGCCTAGAGGGGTGTAGAGATTTGTGCCTCTAAAACACTTGTCCTTCCTCAGCAGCGTCACTCAAGGTACGCAGCAGCTACGGTGACCTTGGCTATAAATGATCTCCCCCTCTTCTTTCTTCAGAAGTGTGTTCATGAACATGATTCAGGGCATTCAGAATAAACCATCATGTGTTTTTGAATGGCTACGACAAGGCTGTCTGCTAGATAAGTAGTCTTGTGGGCCAAGTCCCTGCCTATCATGAGCTTACAGTCTACCCAGAAAGATTAGGGAGAGCTCTCAAAGGCACAGAAATATATGACCTCTAGAAATCAATTACGTGCCGAATGATGGGTGCTGAGTTAGTGATGGAGAGTATGGGAGCTCTGCTTTGCCGGCCTCATAAACTTGTTCATAGCCCTTATTGCAATTGTCATGAAAGTAGTTATCAGGATATTATTTGTTTAACATCTTGTCTTCACCTCGTTTTCTTTCATTCTCCCTCTCACAGCTCCTGCGTGCCGGGTCCTTGCTTGATTTTGTTTACCAGTGTTTGTCAGGGGAGCATCAGGGATCCAGAAAGTCAGAGAAGGGAACGGTTGCTGTCCGTTGTGCCCATCAGACAGGGGCTTCCCAGAGGTGCTTCCGACGAAGAGGAGAGAAAGTCCACAGATAGCTCTGGGTTAGTCATGGCATCCCACACCTCTGTCTACACCACAGGATTGTAATGACATAGTTCTTTATTCTGGGAATCCCCAAACTGCTGTTGGAATGAGGGAGCAGCGGATGCCTCACATCCCGTGTGGCTGTGGCCAGACAGACTGCCGGCATAACCGGACTTGACCTGTTCCTATGTGTGGCCCAGATTAAATTCCCTACAGAAACGTGTCTGTTGCCATGGCTTTGGCATGATGGGTGGCGGTCTGGGCTCTCAGGCAACCCCAGACCCCAGTTACTATTGTCTGCACTCTGAAAGGAGCTCCATGCAGCATCGTCCCCCTGGAGCTCCTTGCTGTCTTCGAGGTAATAGTTCTGTGTCCTTCACCCTTGTTGCCAACTCTCTTAGGGTTCAAAAGAACACAGGAAGGAAAACAGCAGCAAGCTTTCTGTGGGAGTCACAGCTTTGTGTGCAGTGTGGTGTGACTGGAAAGAAACCTTTCAACCATAAACAGGTTTTTTAACCTTCTCTGCTGCTCCTGGTGAAGAAAGGCAGGCAGGTGGTAGAACATTACTGCACTGTTTTCCGTTAACTCCCCTGGTCCCCCTCAGTGAGAAGAGAGAGAGACATCTGCACCCAACCGGGCCAGGACTGGAACGTGTTGAGATGCATCAGTAGCCTTTGAGCCTCTCTTTTCCTATTCGTTTCAGACAGCTTCAGCCCAAGTAAGGTTCTCGCTCCTCCTAAGATAATTCTGAACATTTCTAAATGGGTTTCAAATTCCCCACCGGTTCCACTACCGGTAATGAGCATCACATATCACGAATGGGCCACTTGGGTGTCCACATGCACCTTTGTAACTGTATTTGGTTTCCTTTGGAATATTTTAGAAACTGTGGAAAAGGAAGGGTCTATTGAGAGCTCGGGGCAAGCACAGCCTTACAGTTACGGTGGGAATATGGGGGATTACGAAAAATTCGAGTACAGACACCGCCCCTGGAAACATTCTGAAGTGACTTCACCCTCTCTCCCTCTCCGCCTTGAGATATTATGCATTTGCTCCAGTCAGGTGATTCTGAGCTCTATTTAAAAAATCATTTCTAGAGTCTTTTGAATGTTTTCTGGGGTGATAGAAGTTCGTTCTTTGAAGACAGGCTTTAATGTAGGGAACTGCCCGAAACACAGGACTAGCCCAATGAATGAGGTGGATCATTGTGGCGGGCGATACCAATTTGGTTCGGAAAATAAAGGGAAATGCCAAAGATTTGCTCCATTTGGTTATTTTTACACTACAGCACCTGTGGGATAACACGGTAGCCTCATTAAGGTTAAGCCTCTTTTCAGTGGCTGACTCTAGACGGGTTTGTTGTTTTCCTCTTCTCATACAGGTTCTGTGCACTGTGGTTTTATTTATGTTCCACTTTGCACGGAACCGCGTACCTGCATGATGCAGCCGGAGCTGGGTCTCGCGAGCTTCCTGGAAATCTAGTCCACTCCAAACAAGTATCAAATACATCAAATTTAGGTAATTGTGTTTCGCTGCACCGAATGCTGAAAGCAGACTAGCTCCTATATTAATAAAAGAACCGGCAATGCTTTTGGAAATGTGAAATTATCTGTAGGTGTGCAAACTGGAGTCTGCGTTGAAGCCCAGCTGGTACCTAATGTTTCCTCGGTTGCTCCTAGAACGTGGGTTCCATTACAGTGGCCTGACATTGAAAAATGAGCCTATTTCAAAGATGCGGGCAGAGTTTTCCTCCACAGGGCCAAAGAGTCTGCTTTTTGGCCTCAGCCATTGCTTTGTTTTCACTCCTCCGCCCCCCCCCCCCCACACTCCCCGCCATGTTCACACTTAAGGCACCTTTTAATGCTTGTGTGAACACCTCCTATTTCCTGTTATTGACTTTCTTATTATAAGCTGCCCTCCTTGCACTGGGTACCTTTCCATCGTCTCCCAGTCCTTCAGTTGAGATGACTTCGCCAGAGGCAGGGGAAGACTGAACGGACCCCGGTCCTAGCTGAAAGAAAGCCACACCGTCATCTGTTAAAATAAAGAATGAACGTCCAGTGCGTTTACCACTTGTGGTTTTATTGTTGCTGTTTGAACTGCAAGCCAGGATGGAACTCTTTTTAATTTCAAAGGCTTTTTTTTTCTCCCCCTCGCCTCCAAGTCTTTCTCTCTCTCTCTCTTTTTAAATCTAACTTTGGACCTTAATGTGTCGACAGATCTCTCTTACATTGTTTTTGGCCGAAGCCAGAAACAAATTGTGTTGAAAAATATTATGAGAACACCTCTCCTTCTAAGATTTCTAGCCCAGCGTAGTCAACTCCAGAGCTTTGGATGGTTCAGATAAGCCTTAGGAAAACATCCACTGTTTTAGATTATCTGCTTAACCAAATCCCAATGTGAAACTGCTAGAAGGTTTCTTATGTAGACCGAGCTAATTGTGTATTACAGGAGTGAGCTGAAAAGTACCCAAATGAGCTACTACTTATATATAAAGGGACTCTCAAACCCATGGTTATGCTTTGAATAGCACGGCTAAGGAAAAGTCAAATTCATGTACATTCCTAAGGTGCATATCTGTTTTGCAAGCTGCCTGTCTCTGATGTGACTAAAATATGAAATATGTGACTGAATTAACCTGATTTTTCCCTAACAAAAAGCCAGTCACCGCTTTATCAAAACTCAATCATTTGGAGATTGTTTAAAAAACATATTTAACTAGTGAACACTTGGAGAGTCCGTTTGAAGGAACAAGCACTGAAACAATTTTTCAGTTGATGAACACTGGTGGCATTGATTCAGTAAACACTGTCTGAGAATCTGCTCTGTGTTGGGTGCTGTCACAGGCGTGGATGATAGCAGGGCCAAAAGACAGCATCCCTGCCCTCTGAGAATTCTGTCTGAGCAGAGGGACAGCCAGGTAAACACGCAGGGTCAGTGTAAATGTTCTTGAGCTCTAACACAGGTATGTGTGTGGAGGGCTCTGTTGGGAGCAGACACAATGGCCCATCCAGTGCTGCAGGGGACCCCTTCACAGTGGTGGCGAGATAGGCACTAGATCCCGAAGGCAGAGTGAGAGTTTCCTCCAAGGTAGTAGCACCAAAGATGTGGAAGCAGTGAATTTTAAGAACTGCGTCTTGGGGCGCCTGGGTGGCTCAGTCGGTTAAGCATCCGACTTCGGCTCAGGTCACGATCTCACGGTCCGCGAGTTCGAGCCCCGCGTTGGGCTCTGGGCTGATGGCTCGGAGCCTGGAGCCTGCTTCCGATTCTGTGTTTCCCTCTGTCTCTGCCCCTCCCCCGTTCATGCTGTGTCTCTGTCTCAAAAATAAATAAACGTTAAAAAATAAAATTAAAAAAAAAACTGCGTCTTAAGTCGCGTGATCAGTTAGAAAACCAGATGCTATCAGTTTATGTATCTTAACCTTACCTGGTAGGTACATTATACTGTATGCTAAACACTGTAAACCCTCAGGGCCTTAGGTTTCCATGTGCAAAATTGGAACAATGATAGACTTTTCTGGAGACTTAATGTATTAATACACATAGGACACTTAAAACAGCACCCAGGATATAGTAGCCTAACATGTGTTTACTATTCTTAGCTATTATTTTCATATTTATCCGTTCTTACTGATAATGCTGTAATACCAAAGTGCAGGATCGTGGATGACTCATTTATTCACAGATATTTATTGAGCACGTGCTGTGCACCAGGCATCGGGGACCCAAAAGTGAAAAAGTCAGTACTTGCTCTCCTGGAGCTTAACATTCAAGTACATCGTCAAACCAGCCAACAAATAATAGAACTTTCGAGATGAGTCTGCACGGAAAGAGCATGCCAGTCCTAGGGGGTGGGAGGAGACGTTTCACAGTGTCCTTGTAGATGCCCTCCTGTGGGAGGGGGTGACTTGAATGTAAAAATGGAGCCAGCCAACCCTGTAGGACCTGAGGCGGGAATACGCTTGGCATGTTCCGGAAATAGCCAGAAGATCACAGCGTTTGGAGCAAAGGGAGTGAGAGGGTGGAAAACAGGTGATGTGGCTGGAGAAACGGGCAGGGGCAGATCATGTCGGGCCAGGGGAGGATGGTAAGAAACTCCAATTTCATTCTGAGTATAATGGGAAGTCTCTTCAGAGTAAGGCACAGTCTTCCGGAACTCCCGCTTCACCTGTGTCACCAAAGACTCTGCTGAGCAAGGCTCTCCTGAGCTGCTGCCGGGCCCTTCGTGCTCTCCCATTCTCCCTCAGAAGGCAAAGCCAATCCTGTAGTCTCGGAACCGTGGAGGAATGTATCCTTACCCTTCTTTCTAAACCTGGCCTGCCCTCGATAGCATCATCGTACCATTTCGTATCATTTGACAATATCATATCATTTGAGTCTACTTCTTCCCGTTTATCTTTATCCTATTTATCTTATCACCGTCTTTTTCTACGACTGTGTGTGTAAAAACTCGTCCTGTGTCCCAGGCACTGAATGAGGCTCTGTGGCCAACGGGGTGAAAAAGACGGGTCTTGCTCTTAAGAAGCTCACGGCCAAGAGAGGTACATAAACGTACGAACAGACACCAAGTCGTGGTTGGTGAGTGTGTGACCAGGACAAGCATGGGGACAGTGGTGCAGGAGCTCATGGGAGTACCACACCCCCCAGAGCGCCAGTCCAGGCCTTCTAAAGGAAGGGATGAAAAAATAAAAAAATAAATAAATAAAAAGGAGGGGCTGAGCATGAGTTATCAGGTGAAGAGAGAAAGTGGAAAGGTAGAGGAGGTATTTTCCAGGCAGAGCACACAATCCTGAGAAAGAACGCAGAAGCCAGTGAGCACACTGTTTTCCTAAGAAGGAAAGTAGTTTGGTGTACCTTGAGATGAACCCAAGGTCCCTCACGTAATAATCCACATTCTTCTGTCGCTCCTCCTGCTGCGACCTCCTCTTGTTCTTTCCTTCTTCAGGAGCCACACTTGATAATTGGCCATGACGGCCATTGTTGTCAGCCTGGGCTTTGGCAGCCCTGTGGCTTTTGGCAAGGTATTAACACTGAATGTTCATCTCCCCACGTTCAAAACGGGGAAGGGCGCCTGGGTGGCTCAGTCGGTTAAGTGACCGGCTCTTGATTTTGGCTCAGGTCACGATCTCGTGGCTCTTGTGGGACGGAGCCCACACTGGGCTCTGTACTGAGGGTGTGGGGCCTGCTTGGGATTCTCTCTCTCTCTGAATAAGTTTTAAAACAAAATAAACTAAAAAATGGGGATACAGATTCATATGTCATGGTAACATTGTGAGAAGTAAATCCACACCCCATAGATGGATTTATAATTAATACGTACTTCTTGGAGACAGAGGTGGATATCAGAGCAACTGCCATTTAGAAAGTGCCAGATTAGACTGACATTTAGTCTACATTCCTCAGTTGTTTTTAAGAGAATGTATTGGTTCCTCAAATGCTTCAACACACTGATAATACTTCCTTCTGTATTACTGACTAAGGAGCTTCTCATCCTTTGTATGTTTGCCTTGAGTTGTCAGTACCAGGTTACCCTCTTGTCCACATCTTGTCTGTCTTCCCAACCCAAATGTGTACATTGACTGGCTCCTTTTTAAAAGCACCTACCTCTTATATGTAAGCCTTCTCTCAGGCAGATGAAATCTTAGGCACCTTATTCATAAAGCCTCTTTTTTCCTTCAGTATGCTTTGTAGATAGTTTGCTATGAGGCTTGATGGGAAGGAGAATTGTGAATTCTCCTAGAATATTGCTTCTTTAAATCCAGTGCTTCCTTCACAGATCAAGTATGATAGACCTTTCCTTTCCTAAAAAATGAGATTGAGATATATTTACAATTTTTCTTCTTTTCTCCGTTATCTATTTTGGTGAATAAAATAAATAATACCCTAGGGATATTTTTTCCTATTTCCATCCATGTTTCCCCATCAAATCTTTAAAGAAGCAAACAAAATAAATGGGGTCACAGGGGACCCAGATTTAGTGAACACATACCTATGAAGTGATTGTCATGTTCACACTCTGTATGAAGCTTCGTGGTTGAGGGCTTGATGTTGATGTTTTCCAGATGTTTGCCAGAAAGTTTGAGACAGAGGAGGTACAAGCTCTAAGTTAAGACCATCTGAGGTTCTGTTGACTTGGAAAACAGCTAAGATAACTGGGCAAGTTTGTAGATCGTAGATTCAAACTAAAGTATCAACAAATTTAACAACACATCTCCGGCAAGTTCTTCTGTGCTCTTTACCTCATTTTGCCAGCTGCTTCCCTCTGTCTCATTTGGCACGAGGATTTTGAAAGACAATTTTTGTTCCAGATCTTAAAGGATAACCACTGGCAGTTAAGTCTCTCATGATAGAACTCTCTCATCTCTTGGGATTGATGATCCTTGTTGAGAGTCTTAATTGCAAATGTGAATGGAAGATATTTGAATTTGGATATAAATGCCACATGGTCTTTTGTTTTTTTTTCCTACTTTACTCTTAGAAGGTGAGCCCCTACGTATACCAGAGGAGAAAACTAAAATCCTGCCAATAGCTCTATTGAACAGCATTTAGCAGTAGCACACATTATATCTTGCTCCTCCTTTGGTTCTTTGGAATCTCAAGTTTCATTTTCACCTCATTTTAGGGAGCTGGTTTGGATTGAAGTCACATATGAAATGAACCATCTCCAACATCTACATCACAAAGTAACTCTAGCTCAAGATAAAGGTCATTGGTTGGGCAACAGGCTTGCATTGCTTATTCTGGCTTCTCTTCCCTGTCCTAGAAACTATTTGGAAGAGCTACCAGTGACTTACCCTGTATAGGCATTAAATGTTGAAATAAAAGCTATTGCATGTTGATTAGCACTTCTCCTGATGAAGTATACAAGTGTCGTGTAAAACAAAGTGGACTCTGGGGGCGCCTGGGTGGCGCAGTCGGTTAAGCGTCCGACTTCAGCCTGGTCACGATCTCGCGGTCCGTGAGTTCGAGCCCCGCGTCGGGCTCTGGGCTGATGGCTCGGAGCCTGGAGCCTGTTTCCGATTCTGTGTCTCCCTCTCTCTCTGCCCCTCCCCCGTTCATGCTCTGTCTCTCTCTGTCCCAAAAATAAATAAACGTTGAAAAAAAAAATTAAAAAAAAAAAACAACAACAAAGTGGACTCTGCTCATGATGGATTGAGCATCTGGGGTGTCCTTGAGCCAGGACCACAATGCTTTCGCTCCTACTTGCCCTTGGGAACATCTAACTGATTGCTTCATACCACTTGCCAATTACTGCTCTAGAACAGTCCCCTGAAGCAGACCTTAGATGGGTTCATGCATTTCTAATGCTGAAATTTATTTATCGTGTCTAAGATTTAACTCATTGAATTTATTTGGAAGGCTCACCAGTTATTTAATGGGAGATTATGTCTGAAGAGATATTAGTATAACGTGAAATCTAAATTCACCATCTTCAAAAATAGTCATTTAACTACACCATTTGGAAGGCAAAAAGATGTATATTTCAGATTGAGAATAAGTAAATTATGAAAAAAATCTGTTGATAGTTATACTGATTTCAGTATTACCCAATGAAAAGCTTTAAACCAGAGCAGTTTATGTATGTATCAAAATGCTTATTAAAATTATCTTTATATCTTACATGGCAATATTTTCAACTTTCCATATTTTGAAGGAAAAAAATAGGTAAGTGGGCTCACATTGGCTAGATATTAGATATAGAAGATACTAGAAATCAACAATAATTCCAGTTTATTCTAACTTGTGAAAGGTGTGTTCTTCTTGCCATACTTTCCTTAAATTAAAAAAAAATGAATTCAGAACACCTATAAAAATGAAAAACATTGGGGCACCTGCGTGGCTCAGTTGGTTAAGCATCTGATTCTTGATTTCAACTCAGGTCATGATCTCACGGTTCATGAGATTGAGCCCCACACCAGAGTCTGTGCTGGTAGCACAGAGCCTGCTTGGGATTCTCTCTCTCCTTCTCTCTCTCTCTGCCCCTCCTCCACATGTGCACATACGTGCTCTCTCTTTCTCTCTAAAATAAATAATTAAAAAAAAATCAGTAAAAATGAAATTAATAAATTAAAAGAGACTAATAGAACTTCTTCTAGTGTCTAACTGGCCCATGGATTTTTTAAAAAAATAACATCATGAAGGGGGCCTGGGTGGCTCAGTTGGTTGAGTGTCTGACTCAGTTGAGTCAACTCAGTTGAGTGTTGGGCTCAGGTCATGATCTCATGGTCTGTGACGTAAGCCTCCACGTCAGGCTCTGTGCTGACAGTCCAAGCCTGCTTGGGATTCTCTTTTAGCTCTCTTTGTGTCTCTCCCCTGCGTGCGCTTACTCTGTCTCTCTCCAGTAAACTTAAAAAAAAACACCATGAAATTTAAAATAATATTTAAAAAAATCAGATAAGTATCAATGTTCTGTATTTTCACCAATTTTATATAAAGATAGAACATGATTATATAAATTGCTGAAATGAAGACTGTAGGTATTTCAGTACTCAAAGTACTCGGAGTATGTTTGTGAACACTGACTCTGGGAAAATGGCTTTCATTCATCTGTATCTATATCCATTCAGTGGTTAAATACATTTTTTAAAATAAAAGAAACTGGAGTAATGAATAGATGTTCAGCCAATGGCTTCTATAAAGGGCTTTCTAGAAAAACTCACAACAGTTGCTATGGTCTTTGGTTTCAAGTTATTTTAAAAATGAATCATTTTTTCTTTGAACTTTTTAAGTTTATCACAGAAATTTTAAACACATGTAAAGAAGAAAACATGACTAATATCTCTCACCACTCTTAACATTATGGTCTATATTTTCAGTCTTTCTAGATGTACATATCTGTCTTTAGATGTTCTTTGTTACAGCTTAAAGTTTACTTCCCAGGGAGCTTTTTATTGTCCAATTAGGTCTGATCCATTATTTTAGTGTCCTGTTTATACATCACATTCTGTAATTTTTTTCATCTGTGTCTTAAAAAAATTTTTTTTAATGTTTATTTTTGAGAGGGAAGAGGGGCAGAGAGAGACAGACACAGAATGTGAAGCAGGCTCCAGGTTCTGAGCTGTCAGCACAGTCTGTCATGGGGCTAGAACCCGTGAGCTGTGAGATCAGCACTGGAGCTGAAGTGAGACGCTTAGCTGGCTGAGCCACCCAGGTGCCCCATCTGTGTATTTTTTAACTTTCTATCTCTCACACTATAAATAAAAACTCCATAAGAGTCGGAACTATCTTTTCTGTTCATTAGTTCATTCTGTCATTCTGTTTATTTCTAATATCTTGCAGAGGAGTTCACATAAATATATGTTCACGTATGTCTTCCGTACGAATTATCAAATTATGTTCATTGTAAATAAAAAAGAAAAACCACCAGAAAAAATAAATACCCTTTGTTTGCTATTTGATTGATAGGGCATTCCAATTCTAGAGTCACGGTGAGGAAATGAACATCTTCATACCTCTGAATCTTTCCATGCATAAGCATGGTCTTTTAATTTACTTGGTGCGTTTTTTTAGTCCCTCTATAAAGTTAATTTTCTTTACTGAAGTTCTGCACACTGTTACTTAAGTATTTCATATCTCTTGTTGCTACTTTTATTGATATTATTTCCTATTATTTTTTAAACAGTTTTTCTAAAAAGCAGCATTGAATTACTTATTTGTATATAATTTTGTTGTTGACCACTAATCTCCAGTCTATTCTGGAGGGTTTTTAACTCTGTTGATATTTTCAAAAAGAAAATGTGATTATTATATTGAATTATCTTTCCATTCCTGAAATGCATTCTTCTCTCTTGTTATTATGATTAAAACACATCTGACCACATTCTGGTAAAATGTGGCTGACATTTAAATTATGCTCCTTGTATCTGTTTTCTTCAGGCAAAGTGTTCTGGAATCCCCTCTGCAGGTTGCCCTGAGCACGATGATGCCCTGTAGCAGCTTGAAGTGGGAGGTAAGTGTGATCTGAGAAGGTTGGAGGCAGAAAGGAACCTCACTGGCTGATTTCAGCATAGAAAACTCATTGGGGCCCTCGTAGTTCTGCTGGATAGTAAGGAATGGAAAAGAGCTTGGAAATGCGGCTGATCTGCATCAGAGGATGCCATCATTCTCGCTTTTAGGACATCAGCTATACCCCGCTGACCCTCTCTGATCGTCTTGTGTGGTAAATGCTGTCCCACACAGTGGGCTCGGGTAATGCTTGGGGAAGTGGAGAGAAAAAATTGTGTTCCTGCTTTGGGTCAGTGTCGTGAAAGAGAATAGAGAAGGCAAGATGTGAGTGTGGTCCAGACTTGAGCAGGAATAGAAAACTGAAAAAGGGTAAGGGTAAGATCATGACACCCTCTTCCCCGCCACCTGGCTCCAAGGGAAGGATGCGCTGTCAGCGCAGGTGTGTTCCCTTTGTTGCTGTTGGGTTCACTCTGAGCCTGAGTGCTGTATGCTTACATTTCTCTACATCTTAGCTCCCAGATACTTGAAAGCCTCTTGAGAAAATTCTCCCTTGCTGCCTTTTGACCTCAATTGATTAAAAAATAACTTTCAGATTTATTTTAGCCTAAATCAGTCACATTTAGTTTAGCCTGAATTCAATGTATGAAAACCTGTTTATCAGTAAAGTCGTAGACTCATATTAGTAAAGTAGAGCATGCAACAAGGCTCTTAGAACATTGAAGAGTTTTGTCTGAAAGTGGTAAGTACAACCAAAATGGATTCATGTCTTGGCTCAGCCATTTATTAGCTTTGAGATTTTCGGCAAATTGCTTAACCTCTCTGGATCTCAGCTTGCTTATTTGTAAAGGGATACTAACACTCCAGGTACAGGTTCAAGTGAGATCAAGTATGCGAAGCTTGGAGCAGAGTGTGTGGTCCGTGGTAACTACTCAAGAAAAGTTAGTCCCTGTTACTCTATCTGGACTAAATATAGTTGCTGCTTTAAAAAAAAAAAATCAATAGGAAGTAAAATGTGACTGGCAGAGAAAAAGAAATAAACTGTGAAGTTCAAAGTTAAAAAGCCAAGTACTCAATTAAGAGAAAACTGTAGGGCAGAGAGTAGAATTCTACAGAGACATAAACTGTAATTACTTACGGACGATTGCGTTTAAAAACTCCATGTCAAATTTCCCCCTCGATTGTATCATATGTGTATTATTGTACTCTGAAATATAAATTGGGCATTTCTGAGAAGTTTGTTGCTCTGATATTTTAATGGAAGTGAGGCACTCTGACGACAATTGAGATCCTCAGTTCCCATCCCTGCCCTTGGCTGTGACGGCGAGTGACGTTTCTCTTTTTCACCTTTGCTCTTTCTCAGGTTGTAAGTGGCCTTCTTCCCCCATAAGCCTTCCATATTGGCAAAGCATTTTAAAATCCTTATTTTTAACTTAAAAAATGTTCATGAATATAGGTCACCATGGAATTGTATTCTTCAATTTATATTTATATTTTATATTTTATTGTCTCCTGACTGCTGAAGGGGTTGCCATCAACAAGTTCTAAAATTTTTGTTACAATTATCTTTAAAATTACAAACTCAGTCAATAATGTGGTCATGTTCGTTGTGAATAAATTAATGACATTAGGGAGTCAGTATTGATATTGCAGCCAGATATCAATCTGTTCTGTTCTGATAAATGACATGCAAGGTCTTAGAGAATTTTCATAATGTTCATTTGGACAAATAGATTTAAAAGCTTAAAATAACTAAAATGCTCCTTTACTACAGGTGAAAACAATCAGAAATTTCCAGGAGTAAAATTAATATAGATCAATATATTTCTATACTTAATTTGTAACTTTCTCCCCGGGGATTTATATTTTTCAGTTTTTATTTTGCTTGAAATCTGTTTGGTACCCAAGAGCTTTAAGATGTAGAAAAGTGAACTAAGACTTTTTAAAGGACACACAGCGATTCCCAGACTCTGGGTTTATTAAAATGAAAGATTCGGCCTAATTCTCTTTTAAGACCAATTTTCCCATTCACTTCTGTTCCCTAACTGCATGTATTTAAAAAATCAGGCCCAAGAAAAACCCTGTGTCTACTACCTCGCCGTCTATAACAATGATTCTCATAAATGAAATAATCTTTCCCAAATGGCTGTCGTTCATTTTGTCTTTATTCATTGTTATTTAATATTTTTAAGGCCCGGGGCTTTTGCCCTCTCTCTGGCCACTGTTCACTTTCAAAGGTTTAGGATTGAGGCTTCACAGAAAACTGAATACAAAGGCTCTTTTCTTCTTTCCTGATCAAAGTATCATCTCAAAGTTAACTACCATTGAATTTCAAGCACAAATATAGGAGAAAGGAATAGACCTGATATTATCATTATTATCTGAAAGGAGGTAGAAACCAGCTTTTACAACAGGTGCAAACCAGACAATTAAACTACATTTCTCTGTGTTGCCCACTACCTACTCACTTTTGGAAATGTACCTGATACTCTTTATTTTGCTATGAGGTTTCTTTCACCTAGGAGGTTTTTTTTCCCCCTCATTAATTTTCCTTCCTTTTCATCGCTTGGATTCTACTCCCCAGCTGCTTCCCCCTTCCTCTCTGGTGTCCTTGTATACCCCAGAGTAATGAACTTGGATAGCTTATAAATAGCAACATAGAAAAAAAGACATAGAACATAAATCTTTTATATCTCATCCAGATCCACATTTTACCTACATGACATAGTCCCATGTGTGATTCACATTAGTTTTACCTAATTTTGCTGCTTTAGGATAGATTCATCAGACTGTTTTAACAAAGAATACTTCAATTTAGGGTGCACCTGCACAAATGTGGGCAAATATTCCTACATTTCTCAGTTGATCAGTGTTCTCACTCAGGTGCTAAAATTTTAATTCACATGAAATATTTCTAAGTGAGAAATTCCAAAATGTGGATTTTGATTTGGTGTTTCTGCCTAATTTAACACTAACAAAAAAAAGAGGACAGAATAGTAAATCCTACTGAAATCGTCAGCAGTGGGGAGGACAGTAGGATCTCATTTTCATTTATGCTGTCATGTTGATGGATTAGCTTACATTATACATGGGTAACATGCCAAACGATGTCTTTTGATTCGGATTCCAAGGAAAACAGCAGGGATCTTGAGTGCTAAAAGTCCTGAAAGAGTTGTTATTTCTGGCCCTTTGATAGAAATAAAGGGAGACTCATAGCTAAAGAACATCAAAGTGTCAAAATCAACTTCGCGTGTAGTTTACCCATCTGATGAGGCACCATGCAGAAAGCAGGTACACATTTCCGAGCACCCCAACAAGTATACAAAGTGGCTGAGCAGACAGACAGAGGGTTGGCATAGAGGCTGAGGGGCATGCTGGAACATGGACCTAATGACTGGATGCCAGGTAGGGATGTCAACATCAGTGAGGAGGCAGCAAGACAGGGCCAGTGCTCAAGGCCGGGGGGATGGGTCTGGAAGGCCAGTGAGGTCATGGTGAGCGTAAGAGAGTCTCCTTCCCTTTGATGATGGGGCAATGGATAAGCCACCTCGGGATCCCAGATCACACCCTGGGAAAAGAGAATTGGTCATGTGGGGAGGGAAGCTTCCTGAATTGAGAGAGTAGATACCTGGAGTGATCAACCTGAGTTGACAGAATTACCTTGAGTACATAAGAGTGGGGTACTTCCCTCCCACGCAGCTTTGGAGTCTCATGAGGTAAGTTTAATTACAGAGAAAGAAACAGCATCTTTGAACTCTTGTGTTTGACAGTGTAAAATGTCAGCATTTCCCAATATGCTATCCATGCAGAAGGCAGATTTTCCACTTTATAGTAAATGATGGGAATTATTACCTTTTATTGCTCTAAGTATATTCCAGTTTCTAGGTTTATAATGAGAAATGGCTTTCGGTTCTTTGATTTTTTTTTTTAATTTTTAGAAAGTGTAAGATTTGTAACACAGACCCTTTTAGGTTTGTTTTCAATTCCATTGTCATTTAGCCAGAGTTGAGGCAAAGCGAAATAAAGCTAGGCATCACATAAATATATTTGAATATATTCTTTCGTGGTGTAATTTTAACTTTCATTGGTGATGTTGATAGGAAGGTCAGATTTACTGAGAGGTAACATTCAGTCTTTGAAGCATCACCCAAACGTGTAAGTAAGGTCTTTGTCCACTAATGAGTGTTCTTTCATGTTACTGGTTTTGTAAAGCTTTGTGCTGTGAATGGACCGTCAATCAACCCACAGCTGCACCGAGGCCATCGGATGGCCGTATCCATGGCGACATGCCAAAAATGGCGACACAAATTAATCCATTTGTGTGGAATTCCCAGTGAGAGTCTGCTTTCATCTTTCGGAGACTACTGTTAGGAAGTCTGCTGGTAATGTCAAATACTGAGCAAAAGCAAAATAGTGATGGACTATCCACAGGATCTTCTCCCTCTAAACAGTAGGGCTTCTTTTCCTTTTTATCTGCTCGAGAGGACAGAGAACAGTTGGGGGTTTGATTCTGCCACCATAATGTTCTTTTAATAAAAGTTACATTAATTGAATGCTCACATGTAGGCTCCTTTTCACCTGCTCTCCCCAATGCCATCTAATCAGCCTTGAAAATAAGTGCAGTGATTTGCACAGTGGTACAAAATTAAAAAGTCATCTTTTGTATGGCTGTTTTATTGCAAATACTATTCATGTAACATACAGTGTGAGACATGTCTCCCGTGTCAGATTTGGAATTATTAGCTTCCTCTGTTATATAAGTGGATAGAGCTAAGTCTTTATGTTTTAGAAAAGCTAAAGAAAAATCACGAGTGTCTTCTTTGCCTTGTCTGAAGCTTGTATTAATTAGTCCTGCTTCTAGACAAGTCTGCTCTTCAATTACCGTATCTTTAAAAAAACATATTATTTTGCCTGGTGTTAGAATGAATTCATAAATTGCAAATTGTATTGTCAAAATTATGTAATGAATTATTACAGCAAGGTAACTTTTCACAAACTGAACATATGTGGGAGATAATGCCTTTTAATTAAGAATTTACATTAATTACTCAAGATACTCAAATAATACTTTGTTTTCTTATTACTCCTACCTTGGGAACCTTGTATTTTTAAAAATTTTTATTATTGAATCATTTTTTAAAAATTTTATTTATTTTGAGAGAGAGCACATGCAAACACATGCAAGTGGGGGAGGGTCAGAGAGACAGAATCTCAAGCAGGCTCCACACTGTCAGCGGAGAGCCTGACATGGGGCTTGATCCCACAAATCGCAAGATCACGACCTGGGTCAAAATCAAGAGCCTCACCCTTAACCAGCTGAGCTGCCCAGGCACCCCATGAGTTGTGTTTTTACAGGCAAAAATGAAGGGAATTATTCTCTATCATGTAGTTCTCGGCTTGTTCAAGTCATAAAACTCTGAGAATTGATAGGCTCTTTCTCTATATAGTCAGGGCTTCAGTAAAATGTTATAAGGCATGATAAAAGGCAAGAGAAAAACCACAGTCCGAAGAAACAAAATAATCATTGGATCCAGATGCCGCTAGAACACAGGTGTTCGCATTATCAGGCAAGTTTTTTTTTACATAACTACAGTCAATAAATAAAAGATTTAATGGAAAAAGATACCCAACATGCAAGAACAGCTAGGTAATGTAAGAAGAGATGGAAACTCTAAGAAGGAATCAAAAGGAAATGCTAGAAATAAAAACACTGTGGCTGACTTGAAGAATATCTTTCATAGGTTCATTAGTGGACTAGACACAGGTGAGGAAAGAATCTGTGAGATTGATAGAAGATAAATCAATAGAAATTTTAGGACTGTTTGTTCTAGCTCTGTAAAAGATGCTATTGATATTCTGATAGGGATTGCCTTAAATGTGTAGATTGCTTCAAGTAGTATAGATGTTTTAACGAAATTTGTTTTTTTGATCTATGAGTGTGGAATATCTTTCCCTTTGTATAGAACCACAAAAGACCCCGAATAGCCAAAGCAACTGCGTAAAGCAAAGCAAAGCTGGAGACATCACAATTCCAGACTTCAACTTATATTACTTATATTAGTAGTGATGGAAGCAGTACAGTAATGGCACAAAAAGGGACACAGAGTTCAATGGAACAGAATAGAAAGCCCAGAAATGAACCCACAACAATATTGCCAATTAATCTTTGACAAAGCAGGAAAGAACATCCAGTGGGAACAAGACAATCACTTCAACAAATGGTGTTCGGAACACTGGACAACAACATGCAAAAGAAAGAAACCAGACCACTTTCTTACACCACACACAACAATAAACTCAAAATGGATGAAAGACTTAAATGTGAGACTTGAAAACATTAAAATCTTAGAGAACACAAGCGGTAACCTCTTTGACATTGGTGCAGCGACTTCTTACTAGATCTGTCTTTTTAGCAAGGAAGACAAAAGCAAAAACAAAACAAAACAAAACAAAACAAAACCTATTGGGACCTCCTCAAAACAAAAAGCTTCTGCACAGCAAAGGAAACAATCAACAAAACTAAAAGGCAGCCTATGGAATGGGAGAATATATTTGCTAATGACATATCTGATAAAGGGTTAGTATCCAAAATATATAAAGAACTTCTAAAACTCAACACTCAAAAAAATCAATAACCTGATTAAAAATGGGCAGAAGACATGAGTAGACATTTTTCCAAAAAAGACATAGATGGCCAACAGACATATGAAAAGATGTTCAACATCACTCATCATCAGGTGAGATATCACCTCACATCTGTCAAAATAGCTAAAATTAACAACACGAAAAACCAGATGTTGGTGAGGATGTGGAGAAAGGGGTACTCTTGGTGGGAGTACAGACTAGTATAGCCACTGGAAAACAGTATGGAGGTTCCTCAAAAAGTTATTAATAGAACTGCCCTGTGATCCAGCAATTGTACTACTAGGTATTTACCCAAAGAATAGAAAAAATACTCAAAGGGATACATGCATGCTGATATTCATAGTAGCATTATTACAATTGCCAAATTATGGAAACAGCCCAAATGTCCATTGACTGATGAATGGATAAAGAAGTGGTATATCCACTTTATACAGTGGAATATCACTCAGTCAAGAAAAAAAAGAATGAAATCTTGCCATTTGCAATGTGAATGGAGTGAGAGAGTATTATGCTAAGTGAAAAAAGTCAGTCAGAGAAAGACAAATACCATAAGATTTCACTCATGTGGAACTTAAGCAAAACAATGATCAAAGGGAAAAAGAGAGAGAGAGAGAGGAAAACCAAGTAACTGGCTCTTAAGCATAGAGAACAAACTGATGGTTCCCAGGGGGAGGTGATGGAGGCATGGTGAAATTGGTGATGGGGAGAAAAAAATGGAACAGAACTCTGGGACAATTAGAAACATTGTAATACATGTCTAATTGGAATACTGGAAAGTGATTGACCTGAGCAACTTTGAAGCTCGCATTTCCTAAATACTGAAATGAGATAAAGACATTACAAGAAAGGGAAACTAAAGACAATTGTTTCTTATGAACATAGACGTAAAATGAACAAAACATTAGACAAGCAAATCAGCAATGCATATACCACAAGTAAGTGGGATTTATTCCCAGCATGCAAAGCTGGCTCAAAATTCAAAATCAATCATGTAATCTATCCCATCAATAGGTAAAGAAAAAGCATACGGTCATAACAATTGAAGCAGAAAAAGCATTTGAAAAAAATCCAGCACCATTCCTTATAAAATTTTTCAGCAAACTAGTAATAGAGAAGAACTTCACCAGCTTGATAAGGAACATCTACCAAAAAAAATCTGCACTTAATGATGAGAAATTGGATGCTTTCCCCTAGTACTAAGAATAAAGCAACTATGTCCTTTCTCAGTATTTCTATTCAGCATAATACTGATAATCCTGGCTACTACAAAAATACAAGGAGATAAAATGTATACAGCCTGGAAAGGAAGAAATAAACTGTTTTCATCTGCAGAGGGCACAATTGTGTATATCGAAAATCCCAAGGAATTGACTAAAAAATCTCCTCAAACTAAGAAATAAGTGCAGTAGGTTCACAGGATACAAGGTTAACGTACAGAAGTCATTTGCTTTCCTATATGCCAGCAGTGAACAATTTTGGAATTTGAAAGTAAAGCAATATACTTTACAATAGCACCCCCCAAAATGAAATACTTAGATGTAAATCTAGCAAAGTATGTACAATATGTATACATGGAAAACTACAAAACTCTGATGAAAAAAATGAAAGAACATCTAAATGAATGGAAACATATCCAGAGTGTATGGATTGGCAGAATCAGATTGTTAAAATGTCAGTACTTGTGAAATTGATGAAGAGATTCAGTGCAGTCCCAATCCCAATCCCAGCAAACTCTTTGGCGGGTATTGTCGAATTTACTCTAAAGTTTATGTGGGAAGTGAAAAGACCTAGACTAACCAACACAATACTGAAGAAAACAGAACAGTAATTTCAAGAATTACTACAAAGCAATAGTAAGCAAGACAGGGTAGTATTGGTAAAGGTACAGATCAGTGAAACACAATGAAGTGATCTTTGACCAAGGGCTAAGGTAGCTTAATGGAGGAAGGACAGAATTTACAACAAAAAGTTGCACATCCAACAAAAAAAAATGAGCCAAGACACAGACCTCAACATTTCCCCAAAATTAACTGAAAATATATCATAGACCTAAATTTAAAAAGCAAGACTTTAAAGCTTATATAAGAAGACCATAGGAGAAAGTCTACGTGACCTTCCATCTTGCGATGGTTTTTAGATACAATGCCCAAAGCTTGATCCATGAAAGAAAAACAATTACTGTGTTGGACTTCATTAAAATAAAAAAATTTTTTCTCTGTGAGAGAGACTGTTAAGAGAATGAGAAGACAAGCCAGAGACTGGGAGAAAATATTTGCAGAACACATATCTGATAAAGGGCTTGCATCCAAACTATACAAAGAACTCGTAACAGTGAACAATAAGAACACAAACAACCTGATCAAAAAACGAGCAAATGGTCTGCAAAGACATCTCACCAAAGAAAACAGACGAATGGAAATTAGGCATGTGAAAAGATGCTAAAAATTGCTTTTCATTGGAGAATTACAAAAGGACATAACAATAAGATGCCACCACATGTTTCTTTCGCATGGCCGCGATCCAGGACACTGACCCTAACAATTACAGGTGAGGTTTGAAGCAACAGCAACATTATCCATTGCTGGGAGGAATGCAGAGTGGTACAGACACCCTAGAAGAAAGACAGTTTGGCAGTTTTATACAAAGTAAACGGTCTTACCTTAAGATCCAGCAGTCATACTCCTCTAAGTATTTGTCCAGCTGATTTGAAAACGTCAGTTCTCACAAAAATCTTCCTGCAAAACCTGGAGGCCAAGATATACCTCACGTGAGTGGATAAGCAAATTGTGGTACGCCCATGCAATGAGTATTATTCAGCAATAAAAAGAAATGAGCTATTAAGCCATGGCGACATGAATAAACCTTAAATGCATATTGCTCCGTGAAAAAAGCCAGTCTGAAAAGGCTACACATGTTGTATAATTCTCATTATATGTTTTGTAAAAGGAAGAACTATAGAGATAGGGAAAAAAAAGTCAGTGGTTGCCACAGGGTCACGGTGTGAGGGTTTCAGTAAATGGAGCCTAGGGTTTGGTTTTGGTTTGTTTTTAGATGGTAACTATTCTGTAGGATACTTTAATTGTGGGTATAGGACACTATGCATTTGGCAAAACTCAGAACTTAACAGCACAGAAAGGGAGCCTTAGTGTATGCAAATTTTACAAAATCATTTTGGAAGTTGGAGGATCTCAGAATAAAATACAGAATGTCTTGAGATAATTTAACTATATTACAAATGTATTAAGCAGTTTCACCGAAGGGATGGGGAGAAGGGTGCTGACCTAAGTAACTCTGGAATTGAAGAGAGTCTGTAAGACTATATTTAGGCAAAATCAGCTGCACATAAAGGCATAGTTGATAAAGTTGGTTCCCATGGTGTGTGGGGGGGTTCGTAACAATTCAGATACCGCTATCCATGTATACTGGGGGTGAACAATGAAGTAACTGGATGAAGAATTACGTACATTGTCCATCTCTCTGGGCCAAATGTTCTTGCCTGGATTCCTGCATGATTTTATAACAAATTTCCTGAGCCTTTTAAACTTTCATAAACTCTAGGCATGCTTGATTTTAGGGCCTGTAATCCTCATGATATTCAGCCATGTTAAAATACTCCCACATCCTGCATTAAAAGCAGTATTTTTTGCTTTGGGAATAGTTTTTAAATTTGTTTATGAGATTATTTGGTGACAAAATTTTATTTAACACATAACCAATTAAGATTTTCGTAGGGGTGCCTGGGTGTCTCAGTCAGTTAAGTGTCTGACTTCGGCTCAGGTCATGATCTCACCATTTGTGGTTGGAGTCCTGTGTCTCCACAGGAGACAGCTATCAGCTCAGAGCCCAGAGCCTGCTTTGGATTTTGTGTCCTCCTGTCTCTCTGCCCCTCCCCTGCTCGCACTCTTTCTCTCTGTCAAAAATAAATATTGGGGTGCCTGGGTGGCTCAGTCAGTTAAGTATCCAACCTCGGCTCGGGTCATGATCTCATGGTTTGTGAGTTTGAGCCCCATGTTGTTGGGCTCTGTGCTGACAGCTCAGAGCCTGGAGCCTGCTTTGGATTCTGTGTCTCCGTCTCTCTCTGCCTTTCCCCCACTCACGCTCTATCTCTGTCTCTCAAAAAATGAATAAATATTAAAAAAAATAAAAATAAAAAATAAAATAAATCTTAAAAATTTTTTTAAAGATATTAAAAAAAGATCATGGTTTTTTATTGGAAATTATCCTATATATAGGACTTCTTATGAGTAAAAAGAATCTAAGTCCCCAATTTTTAAAAATTTAATGGTATATTCATGATTTTTCTGTTTAAACAATTTTAATAGGCTTTCAATTAAACATTTGTTAATTTCATTGCTGTAGTATTTTTTTCTCAATAGCCTTATTAGATTAGTGCTGTTTTTCAGTTGAAAAAGCCAAACACATAACTCTCTTAAAGATAGCACAGCCAAGAAAGATCAGAGCCAATTGAAACCAGCAAATCTGGTTCCAGAACTTTACTCTTGGTCATTACCCCATTCTGAATGCTTTAAGAACATTATCCTCCTGGTTTGTGGATTATTCTGTGGTTCGTGCTCCCTTGTGAATATATGTTTGTTAACTAGGTGATTCTGCCCAAGCATATTAAATGGAAGACCAGAGAATTCTGATGATGTACAAAGCATACCAGCTATATGGTATTTCATATAACCTTTAAGTAGATAAGATATGTGGCAGTGTTATTAATTAATGACACTCTATTTTTAGAGGGCATTTAAGAATAACTATACTTTCAATAGAGAGTTTTAAAACTTTGTGTCAGCTAAGCTGTGTAGCAGACTTGTCATTCAAAAGTGAGCACCTTGTTGGGGCCCCTGGTGGCTCAGTTGGTTGGGTGTCTGACTTCGGCTCCGGTCATGGTTTCACAGTCTGTGGGTTCGAGCCCCGCATTGGGCGCTGTGCTGACAGCTCAGAGACTGGAGCCTGCTTTGGATTCTATGTCCCCCTCTGTCTCTGCCCCTCCCCCACTCACACTCTGTCTCTCAAAAATGAATAAACGTTAAAAAAAAAAAGTGAGTACCTTACAAGGGTGACCCCTGAGTAGTTGGTGCTCTTTCCCCCTCCCTGTGATTGGTACACAGCGTGATAATTTGGATGGCAAGATGCTTGAGTGTAAATCATTCATCAGTGCTGTTGCCACATTTGGTGAAACCATATTTTTTTCTTCTTTATTAACAAATGCTTCAGGTTTCGATTTACTTGATGTTTTGACTCTGGTCATGGTAAAGAATTTTAACCTGGGATGATTGCCAGTAACCATACACTGGATCAGGCAGTGTAGATGCTATTTTTACTACTTCTGGCCCACATCGCGATCATCTTTGGCTTTGAGGTCATGCATGGCATTCTTCTTGCCTATTGTATTTCTAACATTTTGGAGTCCACTTTCAAGTGTATTAACCAGGCATCTGTCATGTTTTGGTAAGGCTGCTTTACAGTGAATTCCTGAGGGCTGCAAAATGTGACCAAAATGCATTCATGCAGGTAGGCAATCAGTGAGAACTAATGGCTTGCATTCATTCATTCATTCATTCGTTCATTCATGTTTTATTTACTTATTTATGTTTATGATATTGTCACATTTACAGCAACAGTTATGAAGCTTTACTAAATTTAGTAAATTCCAAATGTTTTAAATAATTTAAATGTAAAGGTAGATATATGTCTTCTGATGATATGGATAGGAAGGAAAAATGCTATTCCCTGTGGGGTCAAACATAAAATTATCGTTCTTACTAGAATTTATCCTTCCTTCTGTTTCTTACTGTCCTCATTGATAAACAGATAAATTCTCTCTAAAGCATATCTTGAGAAAACTCAAACAGCTCAGCTACTAAAATCAGTAGAGACATCAGGTGCTGACACTGGACGGAGAGATAATCCACAACATGTCATTTGAGTTCAGGAAGTGAATAAAGTAGGACTTCTTAATTTTCATGCTGGGGGATCAGGAAAAACAGCCTCATGGCAGGAATATGTATGGAAATCAGGCCTTTAAATTGTACCCAAAAGTGATTTGGTAAAAACTGTACATGTTGGGCTATGAATTGCTATATGTTTTGTTTGGGGAATATTCCGAAAACTCACTGAATATGGTGGGTAAGACATCACCCAATCCTTAATAGTATGTCTAACTAGCCTTTATACATTGAGAAACTCTTAATGAAGATTTGGAGAAATTAGAACATATAACCCTTACTTGATTGAAAATAAAATGTAATGAAATAAATCTCACTCATCTGGAAACCATAGAATAGGAGTTTTTATATGTTCACTATGATTTTATTTTTCATATTTCCTGCATTCATATGAGAAAGAAATATAAAGGCATGTTCTAGTTTAATCAAGAAAGCAACTTTCATCATGTATCACAGAAAGAAGACTATAGATTAAACTTGGTGCCTATGTCTCCTAAATGTAGTGTATTCTATTAATACATTGTATTTCATTTGATACATATTTTTTAATTTTTTTAAATGTTTATTTTTGAGAGAGAGAGTGACTGCGAGTAGGGGAGGGGCAGAGAGAGAGAGAGAGAGAGCGAGCAAGTGTGCATGAGCAGGGAAGGGGCAGAGAGAGAGGGAGACACAGAATCTGAAGCAGGCTCCAGGCTCTGAGCTGTCGGCACAGAGCCCCTTGCGGGGCTCAAACTCACCAACTGTGAGATCATGACCTGAGCTGTAGTTGGTCGCTTAACCGACTGAGCCACCCAGGTGCCTCTCATTTGAGTTTTGTGGACGTCTGTTTTCTAGGCGGGTCTGAGCTGGAAATGAAGTGATGGTTAAGATTTGTCCTCCAATGCACAGTGCCACACACACATAGATGATGTAGGTGCCCCTTGCCATGTGGTACCAGACGCCAAAACAATGGCTGGCCATGAGAACAAAGATCGCAGAGAAGTTCTCTTAGCAGAGGAAATCACGAAAAGCATCACACAACATTTGTACTTGAACTCATGAGTAAGAGTTTTAAAAGTTGAGTAAGAAATAATAGAAAGGATTTTTTTTTAAAGGAATGGCCTGGGGTGGGGGGGGGGAAATGCTGGATCTTAAAAGGTCCACTGTGCTCAGAAGTGATGGTGGGAGTTTTCCTGTGATGGGAGCGAAGGCAGAGGAATTGCTGAAGCAGAATGCCCTCCTAAATGCTCATTCTCTGCTCTGGCCTGAGGTGGTAAAATGGAAGCATCTTTTGGTTATTTTCACAGTTTTATACAGTGCTTTTTAACCTTTGAAAACTGGCCATCCAATAACTGAGAGACAGCAGTGAAAATGTTTGCTGCATTTCTTCCCAATCTTTGTTCAATGATTCTTTTTCTTTTAAAATAGGGGTTACAAGCTCTTGTAGGGTCCAAGTCATTGGATGCCAATGAGGAAGAGACAGGTAATGAAAACTAATGAGGCAGGCCAGGGGAGGTATTTAGCTTTCCTCTTTGGTATAAGAGCAAAGAGCAGGTGTGATGGTAGGTGACAGGGCAGCCCCGCAGTGTGCGTTTTTGCATGGACAGGGCTGTGGGCAGTCACTGGCTGTTCCGTCCGTGCAAGGGGCCTGTGGCCGCTCAGCTCCACCGCTCTCGCCCCATGGCACCATGTTCTAGTTTTGCCCTAGCTTCTGGTTTTGCAGATGAAGCCAGAAATCGGGATTTTTATGGGATATCTCCCCATCTGAAAATGTTGGCAAAGCCTTCACATTTTTAAAAGCGCTTTGTGGGTCGACGTTGTATCATGACCAACCAATAACGGCTGAGCCCTTGTCCGACTACGGGCTGGCAGTTCCCCATTGCTGGTTTATGTTGTGGAAGCCATGCACTATACTCAACATGCTGCTTTCTTTTCATTCAGATTAAAGCACAGTCAGACTGTTGGAAATATATCACTTTTTTTAGTATGAAAAATTTTAAATACACCGAAAATTAGAGTACGTAATAAACATGTCTTTTTATCACTCATATTTAACAATTGTGAATCCTTAATTTTGTTTGCATCTGTCTTTTTAAAAAAATTTTTTAATGTTTATTTTTTGAGAGAGAGAGAGAAAGGGAGAGAGACACAGCACGCGTAGGGGAGGGGCAGAGAGCGAGGGAGACACAGAATCTGAAGCAGGCTCCAGGCTCTGAGCAGTTGTGTCAGCACAGGGTCCAAAGCAGGGCTCGAACTCATGGACCAGGAGATCATGACCTGAACTGAAGTCAGATGCTTAACTGACTGAGCCACACAGGTGCCCCCGTTTATATCTGTCTTTCTAAAAATAATAGTTACTGGCTCGGGGCACCTGGTTGGCTCATTTGGTTATGTGTCCCAACTCTTGATTTTGTCTCAGGTCATGATCTCATGATTTGTGGGATCAAGCCCCTTGTCAGGCTCTGTTCTAGTAGAACAGAGCCTGCTTGGGATTTTCTCTCTCCCTCTCTCTGCCCCTACCCGGCTTGTGTGCATGCACATGTGGTATCTCTCTCTCTCTCTCTCTCTCTCTCTCTCTCTCTCTCTCTCTCTTTCAAAATAAATAAACACTAAAAAATAAAAATAAATAAAAACAATACTTTCCTGACTAGATGAAAACTCCTTTGTACCCCTCTCCATTAAATTTTTAGCTCTCCTCGCCAGAATAACTTTCCTGAAGTTAATATTCTTCGCATTCTAATGTTAATACTGTTAATAATTTATATCCATAAGTAAGAGTTATTATTTGAATTTTAACAAATTGAATACAAGGTATTCTGCTCTGTATTTCATTTTTCATATTTATCTCTTTCTCAATATGTTATTCTAGGCAGACTTAATCATGTTGATTGGTAAAGATCAGTTTACTCATTTTCATAGCTAAGTAGAGTAGCATTTTATAACCACATGTGTGTTTATCCATTCTCTCGATAAACATTTAATTTTTTCCTAGTCTTTCCCATGAAAATTATGCCACATTGGGCATCTTGATTGAAGCTCCCTTGGACGCCCATATTTAGGTTTCCTAGTCCTTACACTAAGCAGGATTTCTCAGTTTTAGGAGGTGTGTGCCTTCAGCTTTCCAGGGTGCACATTTTCAAGCTGTAATTAAGAATATTAAAAATTGGCTTCTCAAGGTAGTTGTGCCAAATCACACGTGGCCTGCAAGTTGCTCTTTCCCTTTCTTTCCCAGGATTTATATTACCTAGTGAAGCACTTTTAACACTTAGATGAGTGAAATGTGAGAGATGATCGTGCTTTTACTTTGAATATCGCCCACAACTAGTGAGTTTGAATATCTTTGAATATGTTTATTGGCCATTGGGTTTCCTCTTCTATGACTTTCCTGTTTGTATCCATTGGCCATCTTTTGCTGTATTCATAATTTTAAATTAAATTCTAGGATTCTTGTGATGCCTGAGTGGTTCATTTGGTTAAATACCCGACTCTTGATTTTGGCTCACGTCATGATCATGTGGTTTCTGAATATGAGCTCTGTGCTGACAGCATGGAGCCTGCTTGGGATTCTCTCTTTCCCTCTCTCTCTGCCCCTTCCCTGCACACACACACGCGTACACACACACACACACACACACACACACACACACACACACTCATTCTCTCTCTCTGTCTCTCTCAAAATAAATAAACTTAAAAAAATAAATTCTAGGGGTGCCTGGGTGGCACAGTCGGTTAAGCGTCCGACTTCAGCCAGGTCACGATCTCATGGTCCGTGAGTTCGAGCCCCGCGTCAGGCTCTGGGCTGATGGCTCAGAGCCTGGAGCCTGTTTCCGATTCTGTGTCTCCCTCTCTCTCTGCCCCTCCCCCGTTCATGCTCTGTCTCTCTCTGTCCCAAAAATAAATAAACGTTGAAAAAAAAATTAAAAAAAAATAAATTCTAGGAATCTTCATAATTCTGGTTATCAATCTCTTGTCAGCCATGCATATTACAATTAAAAACATTTTTATCCGTTTTGCTTTTTTGTTTAGTCTCTTGCATCTTATAAATCTTTTTCTGGAAGTCGTGACAATATTCTCCTACGTCTTATTGTAAACATTTAACATTTGGTCTTCCACAATTAAGTGTTCTGTTTGCTTGGGCTCCGCTCTGTGTGTGGTGTGCCGTAGGGCTATGATTTCTTGCTTTTTAGTAGTCAGTAGTTGTTTCTGCCCTGTATCCTGCCTAATCCCTTTTCCCATTGTACCATTTGCTCCCTTTCTAGAATGCTTATTGGCATCTCCTTTCAATCCCCTTTTCACGAGTGAGCACCAAACACAGGGTGCAAAGCCTCCCTGTTCGGGACATTCACCAGTTGTAGCCCACGCATACCTGGTTCACTGACAAATGGCCACTAAGCTCCAGCAGTAAGAAAAGAAAACAAACCAAACTGTAGTGGATCAATCCTCACGACATCATAGAGGTGCAGCAGTTAGGAGTGTAAGGGTTCAGTATGTCAACTACAGTGGAATTAAAATTAAAAAAGAGAAAATACGTGAAGAGAACAAAAAAAGAGTTTAAGGCTTCAGTCAATTAAACATTTTGTTTCACCTATATGATCCAGGTACTAAATCTAAATTAATGACCCTTCCCCCTGACAAAGGGGAAAAAGACTTCTTATGGGTTTATTCTATGCTGACAGCTCCACCATATGTCAGGATCTGTGCTATGAAGAAAATTTAGGTAAAATATTTTTATTTAGTACAATTACTGTACCATTGCCTCTTCTGCAACGGCTTCCTGGAAAAATTAAAAATGTTCAAGTATTTGGCCAGTCGACGCCTGATGACTTACGCTTGTTCATCACCTCAGAGAAAGAGAGTCCAGACCAGTCTTGTCCAACAAGACTGCTTCCTCATTCTTTTCGGTTTCTGGAGTCCATATAAAGCCATCTGAACTCTGCTCAAGTGACCTCAGAGTGCCTTTCTCAATCCACATAAAATGGATGCATCCATTCTTTTGTGCTTTGAATCGTTTGATCCATACAGTGAAAACCGTTTAAGTGTTTTAATTAACACCTCCCCCAAGGTGCTCTCGTAATCGTAAGTCTGCGTGTTTCAAAACTCACGTTAACAGCTCTACTGTATCGTCTTAACAACATACGTCATCAAGATGCCCTTCCTCCTGTATTTCTTTGCTTGTTTCTCCTCCCTCCCTTCGCTTGTTCTCACTCAGGCCATAGCAGGGGACATTTTCGAAGAAAGGCTTTCCCACTTGAGGCCACTGAAACATTTCCGGCATCCTTTCTTTCTCGGTTCTGCTCTGCTTCTCTAAGCTGTGGGTGAGCTTTAAGTGTTTTGAGGGTTCCTCCAAAAATTTAGGAAACGGATGGGGTTTTCCTGCAGCCAGAGCAACTTAAGACATAGATGGGAAGACCTGGGGGGTGGGCAAAGTAGCCTTGGCCCAAGGCTGTTTGCTGCAGCTCGTCTTGTACAGGGCAACTTTGTGCTGATGCCCCGTGGTGGCCTCATGATCACCTGCGCCTGGGTGGATGGTTTTAAATCTTAGGCTACGTGAGATTTTGACCTTGGCAGGTGACTACATCTTATGACAGCTCTGTTCTGCGGGAAAGTTGCTGTTTTTATAGACGAGCGAGAGCAGAAATCAAACCTTCATGGAACAAAGGCTCAGGGAGGTTTTAGTTTTCAACCACTATGGGTAAGCAATACTGGATCAACTGTACCAAACCCAGCCTGCTTGCGGGGTCGAGGAGCGAGCTGTGAAGAAGAAACGTGGGCTTTAGGTGGCGGTACGGTGGCTCTCGAGGCAGGCCCCTCCGTGCTCTCTCAGAGGGAGAGGGTGAATTGCAGATGAGGGGGAATCACCCCACAGCCGGTTTCTTAGGCCACGGCAGTAAGAAGAAGAAGCCGTGCAAACAGCCGCTGTGGTGTGGATCTGAAAAACACCACGGCAGGAGTGTAGAGGCTGATACCGCGGGCTGCAGAGACACCCGCCTTCCAGGAAAATGGGAAAGAAGCTGGCGTTAATGTAATGGATGGAAGAGAAAGGCACCTCAAGTGAGACTGGTGACCAACAGTCCCTTTTGCGAATGTCTAAACATCCCATGATGGCAACAGCACCTTCTTTCTCTGTGAGACGGAAGGCAGTAAGCACATGTTGACCTTTTAATTTTTTTAATGTTTATTTTGAGAGAGAGACTGAGCAGGGGAGGTACAGAGAGAGAGGGGGAGAGAGAGAGAGAATACCAAGCAGGCTCCGTGATGTCAGCCCAGAGCCCAAAGTGGGGCTCAATCTCATGAACTGTGAGATCGTGACCGGAGACAAAATCAAGAGTCAGACACTTAACCAACCGAACCACCCAGGTGCCTCTGTGATCTTAACCACAGAAATGGTAAAGGCGGGTGGGCAAAATTTGCCTCTTGCTCAGAGATTCCTTCTAATACAGCAAATAATTTACAGGTCACGGATTCTGGGTGGCTGACCTAGAATGATTGGCCTCCTAGAAAAGCTGGTGCTGAGATATTTTCTACAGATACCTTCCCTTATGGAGACCCCAGAGCGGTCCTGGCTATCATCCTTGACTATAGTAACTATAGGATTCTGCTATGGCTTTATCAGCAAAACTTCCTGGGTTCTGACTGTGATTTTTTTTCCTTGGATAATTGTTTTTGAGTCTGAAGGTTATCTTATGTAGGTTTTTAAAAATTTATTTAAAAAATTTTTTTAACGTTTATTTTTGAGAGACAGAGAGAGTGGGGGAAGGGCAAAGAGAGAGGGAGACACAGAATCTGAAGCAGGCTCCAGGCTCTGAGCTGTCAGCACAGAGCCCACTGTGGGGCTCGAACCCATGAATTGTGAGATCATGACCTGAGCCGAAGTTGGACACTTAACCGACTGAGCCACCTGGGGGCCCCATATATATATATTTTTTAACGTTTATTTATTTCTGAGAGACAGAGACAGAGCATGAGTGGGGGAGGGGCAGAGAGAGAGGGAGACAGAATCGGAAGCAGGCTCCAGGCTCTGAGCCATCAGCACAGAGCCCGATGCGGGGCTGGAACTCACGAACCGTGAGATCATGACCTCAGCTGAAGTTGGATGCCCAACCACTTGAGCCACCCAGATGCTCCGGATTATCTCATGTTCTAAATTTAACGAGTGTGAGGTGGTAGCTATGATAATCTCATGGATAATCATGTGAGTCCACTACCAGTTTGGATTCTTTACAAGTTGGTCTCAGGAGAGTCTTGAGACTGGACAATACAACTTCTGAGGCCCCGAAAGATGCCATTCGTTCTAGTCAGAGGCTTCCCAGGTTGTATGTACTGAAGAAATGCCAGCTTCCCTGAGAATCCTCTGGCTGAGGCAGGGCAGAATAAAATGTTGGGAGAAATGATTTCAGGCTTATTTTTTTTCGTTTTTGTTTTTTTCCTGCTATATACTTCCTGTGTATCTTGAGAAGGAATTTTGTTTTTTTGACTTAAATTTCTTCATTAGAATTTGATAATTGGGAGGAAGTTTATATCCAAATTCCAGGCATACCCACTTTCTGTCATTTAATTCTATTGCAGAAGTTGACCAACCTGTTCCAGTTTACCTGGGATTTTTCTGATTTTAAAGTACAATGTCCCACATCTCAGGGGCGCCTGGGTGGCTCAGTCGGTTAAGTGTCAGACTCTTGGCTTCAGCTCAGGTCATGATCTTACGGTTTGTGAGATCGAGCCCTGCATTGGGCTCTGCATTGGCAGTGCTGAGCCTGCTTGGGATTCTCTCTCTCTCTCTCTCTCTCTCTCTCTCTCTCTCTCTCTCTCTCCCCCTCTCTTGGTCCCTCCCTCACTGGCTCTGTATCTCTGTCTCTCTCAAAATAAGTTTTTTTTTTTTTTAATTTTTTTTTTCAACGTTTATTTATTTTTGGGACAGAGAGAGACAGAGCATGAACGGGGGAGGGGCAGAGAGAGAGGGAGACACAGAATCAGAAACAGCTCCAGGCTCTGAGCTATCAGCCCAGAGCCCGACGCGGGGCTCGAACTCACGGACCGCGAGACCGTGACCTGGCTGAAGTCGGACGCTTAACCGACTGCGCCACCCAGGTGCCCCAGGTTTTTTTTTTTTTAAATGCCCTACATCTCAGAAACCCCTCTGTCCCAGGTAGACTGGGATGATGGGTCGCCCTTTCTGATAGGCTATTTTGGAAAATGCGGCTTGACCTACTTTCAGATGGGGCATGGAAGGAGGTGGGGACTTTGCGAAGAGATTGAATTTGAAGTAGATTGATCTGACATACTGCTCTGATCCACTTTGCTCTTTTCTCTGGGCCAAATGTAGAGTTCCTAACAGAAGCTCCTAGAGGACATCAGGAGAGCCATGGACATGTGGGGAAGGCCACTTGATGAGGCGGGTACAGAACTGTCCTGCTGGGTGGCTGTCTTCAACCCACGAGGGACGTGGCCCTGCTTCCGGGAGGCCTTTGGCTCAGTGGCAAAGCCCAAAGGCTTAAGGGAACAAAGAGCTGGATGATGTTGAAGAACATCCCCTCCCAAATTTTGTTGCTCCGTTTCATAAAGAAACACTGCATTAGCAGGGCACTCTAGCCTTTCTACCCACACTCACTCACTTATCTCACGTCCAGTCCCGCCCCGTTGTGTGTACTTCCTGTTGGGATCCCAGCCGCTAGCTTAAAGAGGGTGGTCTGGATCAGTGCTTCTAATCTGGATCAGTGCTCTGCTGAGAGTGGCATCGGCATTATCAAAGTGGGATGTAAAATCTACCCTGGGGGCACCATTCCAATCTACGGAGTCAGAATATTTGAGGGTGGGGAATCTAATGCTTCAAGAAGTTCTAAAGGTGGTTCTTAGGTAGATGTTTCAGATGCCGCAAATTTAGTGTTAGGAAGGTCTCTTCCTATATATATATATATATATATATATATATATATATATATATATATATATATATATATTTTACCTTTGTTATGGGATACAGTTAGGACACCAGAAACGGATCTTTTTAGGTCTTGGTTTTACAAGATTTGAGGTAGGATCAGGGCAGTGTTTAAGGTGAATTATTTTCTCCCACCGAGGCAAGACCCTTCTGAGTACTCCACCTGAAGCCCCCTGAATTACGGTTTCCATTCTGGCTGGTGGGCAGGGCCCTATCTCCAGCCTTGGGTAAGCTCTGGATGTTGTCGCCTCGAATCCTGTTGGATGGTTCTTTCCATGGATTCAGGTAGTTGCCTCATGTGCACGAGCTACTTAGGATGCTCTCTCTATGCAGCTGTCTCTCTCTCTCTGGCCCTCGGCCCCAAAGACATGAGCTGCCAGGGCCCCCTGGACACCAAGTTCTGTCATCAGAGATCTGGGAGAATGTTGGCTCAGCCCAGGCCCCCTGCCAGCACGGTGGCCTGGAGACTCACTCAGGAGGCCAGCCGGGAAAGCACAGTGCTCGCTCATCCCCAGCGCTTAGGAATCACCCCTTTGTTGCCTGATGTCCCATATCCTGAAAAAATATTATTTCAGATACTTTGCCTTTTGTAGGTGTGTTGGGCAGGAAGTGAAGTCTGGTTTCTGTTACTCCTTCTTGACCTGAAGTAGAAGAACTCTTATGCTATTTTGAGGATGATGGCAATGTCCTCTTTTCATATAGACTTTTATTTACACTTTTACTTTCCCCTAGTAAATTTCAGATCACTTCATTATATTCCTCTTCATTATCCTTCAGGGATTTTTTTATTTGAATTGCATTGCACTTTTCGATTTACAGAGTGAATATCTGTAATCCCATTATGAACACAATGAGGAGTCCCGAATGTTACACAGCTCTAGGGAGTGCTGTTTGGATTGTATTCTGCAGGAGGGGCTCCTGGTGGAGAAAGGCAATAACACCGTGGCCATACACGATACACTCCTCCGCTTAGCACGACCTTTTGTGTTTTTGAAAAGAAAGTTAACATTTTCTTCAAAAACGATCTGTATTCTTTTACATGTAATAGCTGTTTTGTACATTTTTTGTTCTTGCTAACATCTTCTTTGCTGGTTCATTATTTGCCGTGGCTGGTGCAAAGGAACACTACCGGCATTAGTATAATTGTCTTGTCCGCCTCCCTTTTTGTGGCGACCACTCTGAAGACACAGGATGTACCCTCACCCCAAAGTGGGCTCAAACGTTGAGACTGATGATCCCCCCCACACACCAAGAAAGTATGAACTGGAGGTCTCTGGGGACAGCAGGGCAGGCTTCCCGAGCAGGTCCCAAATGGGTTGAGAGCCCGGGTGAGAGCCTGGTCAGTGAGGGTTCCCGAGCAGGAGCAGGGACTCACTTCATTGGAATCTCCCGCCAAGAACCACAGGCGAGAGCTTTCTTACCCACCTTCTTATCCGCTTCCATGCGGGCCACACGTAGAAGAGGTAGGGGTCGGGCCTAAAGGTTATCAGAAAGCACACATTAGTGGAGGCAGACTCTTCATTACACTCAGTGAAAGTTTATCTGTTGAGAGACCCAGATGAGTCCCATGGGATTTCTTTGGCATTGACTAGGTCAGCTTCAAATAAGGACAATTCAATCTTCTGTGCAAATCAAGCCACGTTTCTCTCTTTTTCCTAGTTTGCAACCATTTTCTAAGATTCCTGGTAATGTGTTGAGCGATAGCAATGGTAGCTGGTATTTCTAACTTGATGTTAAGGAAAAATAATTTTAGCAGTTTCCATTAAATGTGGTGATATCTTGTCATTGAGTTTGTAGATAGTCTACAACAAGTAAAGAAAGTTCTCTTTCTTTTTTGTTAGAATGTTTATCATGAGTGGGTGTTGCATTAAAATTCATCTGTCTATGGCCATGCCACCCTGAACGTGCCAGATCTCTTCTGATCTCAGAATTAAAAATTCATCTGTTTTTCCTTCAATGATTTAGATGGTTAACAGAGTTGTGTTCACTGTAGTCAGTTATATGGGGAATCACATCAATGTATTTTCTGCTACGAAGTTATCTTTGTTTTCCAGTAATAAATTCTAAATGGATATATTCCACTTAAAGTGTTATTTAATCTGCACGACTAAGAATTTATTTAGGATTTTGAGTTTGTATATAGAAGTTGTATCGTGTATTTTATGTGTATGCCTACCGTCTGGATCTAGGTCAGTTATTGTAGTTAGACTAGCTTTATATACTGATACGAGAAACTTTTTCCCTCTAGATTCTCTGTTTCTGTAAATTAAGGATTATTTGTCCTTTAAAATTAGAACTCACCAATGAAAAGTCTGGTCTTAGAGCTCTCTTTTGAGGTGTGTGGAAATAACTGAAGTTTTTAATTTTCTTTAAAAAAATTTTTTTAATGTTTATTAATTTATTTTTGAGAGAGAGAGAAAGCAAGCGGGGGAGGGGCAGAGGGTGAGAGGGAGACACAGAATCTGAAGTAGGCTCCAAGCTCGGAGCTGTCAGCCAGAGCCAGATATGGGGCTTGAACTCACAAATTGTGAGATCATGACCCGAGCCAAAATCAGCCACTTAACTGACTGAGCTACCCAGGTGCCCCAGAAATTTTTAATTTTCATTTCAATTTCCTTAATACTTCCTTTGATTCAGCTTCTCTTGTTCTTTTTTTTTTTTTTGATTCTCAACATTAAAAAAAATCTTCAGAAATATATTTATTTTATCTGGACTTATTTATTTATACACAAAAACTTTCATAATTAAAAAAAATCTGTCATTTATTCCATTACATTTAAATTTCTTTCCTTTTCTTGTTTGTCTCTCTTGCTGAAGATTTATCTTAGTGGCTTTGTTTTGTTTTTAAGATCAGGCCTTGTGTTCTGCCAATATTTTGTATCTTTTTCTGTGTCACCTCTTCTTACTTTCTCTGCTCACCCCTTGTGACCAGCTCTTCCTTCTTTCTTGAACATCAGGTGGAGAAGTTAACTTGATCACATTCCTGGTGGATCCATAATGGTGGCTCCATGTATGAACAATGGACCCCACAAATGTCACTAAGAGCTGGTAAGGGGCGGCACAGAAATTTGACTATTCGTTCTTGTAGAGTCTACCGTCCAGGAAGCTGTGCTGGTGATTGTTTCTCAGAACCTTCTCCCTGGGGAAGAAAGGAAAGAGTTGATGCCAACTCGCATTTCCTCCTGGTCAAAGCCAGAGGTGTTACCCCCGTGCTTGACTTTCGGGTGCTGTAACATTTTGTACAGCTGTGTGTTAACTGGGCAGCTCCTGGCCTGGAACCGAGGATGCGTGTCATAGAGCTGAGCGTGTGTGCCATGGATGTGACGTGAGGTGCCATCGTGCTGTCCCGTGCGGGCTGGTCAGTCTCATGTGGCTGGGCTCTGCACCAGCAGCAGGCACAGGGCAAAGTGGCCACCCCCCCCCCCAGTCCCACAGATGAGACTGAGAAGACTGAGGGCACTAAAGCTGACCGCAACCCTCTCTCTGTCTCTCTCATCTTTCCGTCTGCTTCTTTCTGTCCTTGTGAAGTCACTGTCTCCACCCCCTTCAGGGCAGCATGTCTGCTGTATGTTGCCGAGTGTGTGTGTCAGAATGAAACCGTGCCTGTGCCTGTGCATGAAATTTAATTTACATACGTGGTTAAAAGTCCATATCAGCTTTTTAAAGGTTTTTACTTTTTCTGTTCAGCGTAATGTTTTTTGCTTTTTTTTTTTTTTTAGTGTTGCTTTGTATATATCTAATTTTCAGACAAGCTGGGTCTAACATTCCTCCATTAAATATGATATTTGCTGGAGTTTGTGGTTTATTGCAGTATCATTTACAGTTCTATGTGGCAGAACACGGATTCTCTTCTAGCCAATTGAAGTAGAAAAGGGTTCAGTAGAACGTATCGTGTGCAAGAAAGTCAGACACCTGGGCTTGGACACTGCATAACTGGGAGTGGACCCACAGTGAGAAACGTCTAACCACCCAGAGCATCACTGGTGGTGAGCATCACAGAGCCCGACATGAGGCTCTAACTCACCAGGCGTGAGATCATGACCTGAACAGAAGTTGGGAGTGTAACCGACTGAACCACCCAGGCACCCCAATTTGCTAAGTCTTTATGCAAGGAAGATCAAGTTTGAGTACACAGAAGCCGAGGTTGGACCGTGACCCCATTTCACCTCCTCAGTTGCCTTGCTAAGCATGTAGTTTAGGTCCCAAAGAAAGGGAAAGGATTAGACCATCCAGTTTCTATAGGTACATTGAGTCACAAGGTAAGCTAACCAGAATGAAATATTTAAACATTTTATAATATTCTGTTGAAGTAATATGGTTATTCTACAGTATGGTGAATTACAGGGAGAGCATTTCTAATATTGAGGCATCCTTACATTTGGGGACAACCTCTGTTTAGTAATGATGCATTGTGTGTGTGTGTGAGTGTGTGTGTGTGTGTGTGTGTGTGTGTGTGTGTATGTTTCCTAACAGTGTTGTTTTCTTTTTAAATAATAGTTAATGTCTACTGCTTTTTTTCCATGTTTTTTTGAACTCTTCATAGATATCATTGTAATGAATTACACTTTGATGATTTCTAATTTTTGCTTTTATAAATAATACTGTAATATACTTTTGTGTCATAAGTGAAATTATTATATGTCAAATTGTTTTTGAACGAGTCATATCAGACTACTACCAGCACTATGGAAGTATGACTGTTTTGCTGCACTCTTATCAGTACTGGGTATTTCATTAAAAATGGAAATTAAAAAAACTTGCTAATTTTTAAGACAAGAATAGGAATCTAGTTGTTTGAATTTTCACTTTGATTATTAAGCAGATTAGAGATCTTTTTAAATGAAAACCCAGTGTTCTTTTTTCCTTTTTTTTTTTTTTAAAGTTTATTTGTTTATTTTGAGAGAGAAAGAGTGCATGCATGTGTGTGCAAGTTGAGGAGGGGCAGAGAGAGAGGCAGGGAGAGAGGGAATCCCACAGCACAGAGCTCGAAGTGGGGCTTGAACTCACGAACTTTGAGATCATGACCTGAGCCTAAATCAAGAGTCAGACACTTAACTAACTGAGCCACCCGGGCACCCTATTTTTTCCTTCTTTTTAAGAAAAATGTTATTAAAATCTCACATATATACAGAGAAGTACTCAGAGCTCATATGCATCTATATATAGAACATTATACCTAATAACAGCAGAATACACATTCTTCTAAGTGCACCTGAAACATTTTCCAAGGTCAGTAATATGTTAGGCCATAGAACAAGCCCCCCAAAATTAGAGTATTATACTTGGGTAATGTATATCACTTATTCTTTAAAATGGGTATTGGGGCGCCTGGGTGGCGCAGTCGGTTCAGCGTCCGACTTCAGCCAGGTCACGATCTCGTGGTCCGTGAGTTCGAGCCCCGCGTCAGGCTCTGGGCTGATGGCTCAGAGCCTAGAGCCTGTTTCTGATTCTGTGTCTCCCTCTCTCTCTGCCCCTCCCCCGTTCATGCTCTGTCTCTCTCTGTCCTAAAAATAAATAAACGTTGAAAAAAAAAATTTAAAATGGGTATAATTCTCCACTACCCCTTTAGCATTTATTTGTATTACAGAAATGAGTTTCTTCTTACTGCAAAGATAGCTTCTATCTTATTAAACAAATTTTTTTAATGTTTATTTAATTTTGAAGGCAAGAGAGACAACTTGAGCTGGGGAGGGGCAGAGAGAGAGGGAGACATAGAATCCAAAGTGGGCTCCAGGTTCTGAGCTATCAGCACAGAGCCTGATGCAGAGCTCAAACTCACCAGCCTTGAGATCGTGACCGAAGCCAAAGTCGGTCGCTTAACCAAGTGAGTCACCCAGGCGCCCGCTTCTATCTTATTTTAAAACTAAAACGTCAATTTAATGACAATGTCACCTAACTGAGAATACTAAAATTGAGTTTGGTTCTTTGGGAGTAGTTTTATTTGCTGAATTTTCATATGAGCAATCAGGAATCATTTTAAATGTTATTTCCTCTTTAACATACAACTTTTCACCAGGTAGGACCAAATGTAATCTCTGAAATGTATATTATTTTAGCATTTAGGAACTATTTAGGGGAAATCGTTGTCTTGTATCCTGAGTGTTTGTGACTGTTATCCAATTTGGAAAGCACATCTAAAACCAAGAAACAATCAAGTGACTGATCTCCCCGCCCTCACCATGAACAGAGGGAATGTTTTCATCTTCACAATGAGAGGAAATCTCATTTCTTTGGGAAAGATTTCCAGTGTTATCTCTACTCACATTGCTTAAGGAGAAATTATAATAGCAAATTTTGTTTTAAAAATAAGGATGAGCTGATGTTACAAAAGAGTCTTTTTAAAAAAATATTGCTGAGGGGTGCCTGGGTGGCTCAGTCAGTGAAGCGTCCGACTTCGGCTCAGGTCATGATCTCGCAGTCCGTGAGTTTGAGCCCCGCATCGGGCTCTGTACTGACAGCTCAGAGCCTGGAGCTTGCTTCGGATTCTGTGTCTCCCTCGGTCTCTGACCCTCCCCCATTCATGCTCTGTCTCTCTCTGTCTCAAAAATAAATAAACGTTTAAAAAAAATTTGAAAAATATATTGCTGCGTCAACGTTAAGGGCAGATTTATGTCAAATAGCCATGTATCCAATCAAATCCTGAGAAGTTCTCAGCCTTGTGTCCACAGAGTGCTTATAAAGACCATTTCAAGTCTCATCTTCATGCCGAATTGCAGTTATACTTCGGTAGTAATTACGTTCACTATCTGACTTCACCGACATGGTTTCCTTCCTTTTTCTTCTCTTTTTTTCTTTCTTGTTTTTTTTCTTTTTAAGATTCCAAGCAGTTTGATTACTTTTGTCTGTCTCAAGACTCAAAAGAAAAAGTATGTTCAAATGCTAGATCTTTTATAAGTAGGGTATTTTCTTGTAATGAACTGAATTAATAGGTTGAAGAAACTAAGATAACCAAGAAGCAATTTCTCAGTTGGATGACTTTTATGCCAAAGCGATAACACCTAACTCCCTTTAAATAATGTGTGTGATTTTTTTTCCCCCAGAATAGATCACTAAGAGACATCAATTCCTAACGTATTCATATATAAAAGAGAAATCTTTTTTTTTTTTTTTTTTTTTTTGCCTTTTAGGCCTTTGTGAAATTTTTCAAATAAGGGAGATTCTGTTTATTGTTATAACTAGGGTTATGTCTTGGGGAGGGAATTTAAAATAGGAGGAGACATCATGTACCCAAGCAAAGATAAAGTCAAACCCAGAAAGAGTAATATAATGAAAAAGGTAATTCAGCATTTTTAAAATAGTGGCAGTTTATTCTGAATATGATGACCTGGAGAGAAATAGATGGGGAACACAAGTCATTCCTCTCTTAGATTAGATATAATAAGAAATCATTTGTTTGTGTTCTGTGAGTAGCGTGATGGAAATACTTTCAACAAGTTGTGCTACCATTGTGGAAACAGACCACTTCTTGCATTTATGCTCGATTGAAAAAGGAACTGGAGGAGGGGGGCACCTGGGTGGCTCAGTTGGTTAAGCGTGTGACTCTGGATTTCTGCTCAGGTCATGATCTCCTTAGTTCAAGCCCCATGTCGGGCTCCTTGCTGACAGTGTGGAGCCTGCTTGGGATTCTCTCTCTTGCTCTCTCTGCCCCTCCCTTGCTCATGTTTACTCCTTTTCAAAATAAATAAATAAACTTAAAAAAAAAAAGAAAATAGATTCAGGTAAACTGACACATTCTACTTTCTTTCCTCCCTTTTATGTAAGTCTTTTTCCTTTTCCTTTCATTTTCCTTATTTCATGAATATTACAAAAAAGGGGAGAACTGAAAGGATTTACCTTAGGAGAAAGGCAGAAAAAGAAAGAGTAGAACACCTTCTTTAGAAAGAATTTCCTACATTATTAAATTTCTACCTTGAAATTTTTCTACAGAATTCTTTGTTCTTCCATTATTCCTTTAGAACTCCATGCTCAAAGAAAAAAGTGAAAGAATTGTGGCGTCTGGGGTAGTTTCCTTCAAGAAAGAGGTTAGCGATGCCACACGAAGCAGTAAAGTGATGCCTGTGTGCCTCCTGGCATTGTTTCCCCGTTATAAAGCCGGCTGAAAACAATACATTTTTCTGTCCTCTTGGCAAATGCTCAGAAGTTCATTTAATTTTTATTGGCTAGATAGTTATGGAGGCCAGTGCTTCATAAAAGGCTGTTTGATGGGGAGTCCAGGAGTGAGAACGTCTGAGTTCTGACCCTGGTTCTCCTCCTGGGTATTGCTAGATAGGTGAGTTCAGACGCCTGCCATGACCCTTCCTTCGTTCCTCTGAATGGAGGTGGGACAGCAGGCCTGCTGGCCTCACAGGGCTGCAGTGGGCTGAAATTCGACATTATATGTTTGAGCATGTGCTTGGAAAACTGAAAGGCACCATAAAAAGGTAGAGTGTTGCTATTCAACAAAAATTCTCGTTATCTCAGTTACTTGGGGTTTTCTAGATTGTTCTCTCTTGTTCAGCATTTCCCTTGAAGACTTCCCAAGATCAGTATCTCTGTGAAGTTTAGAGGTTTGCATGTTTGTCAAGCCCAGTGGGATATAGATTTAATTTTAAAAAAGAAAAAAAGGAAAAAGCTGACTGCGTAAGAGCAATGGTAAATTAGAAACTGAACTACCCTCTTTTTAACCTTCCTTCTGGTTAGTCAACTGAAAGTAACTGCTGTGAATTGTTAGAAATAATAGTAAAAATAATGAAAATGATTATTGTAATTATCATTTATTCAGTCCTCTTATATGTCAGATATTTTCTTTTTATTTATTTATGCATTTATTTGTTTATTTATTTTTATTTTTAAATTTACATCCAAGTTAGTTAGCATATAGTGCAACAATGATTTCAGGAGTAGATTCCTTAATGCTCCTCACCCATTTAGCCCATCCCCCCTACCACAGTCCCTCCGGCAACCCTCTGTTTGTTCTCCATATTTAAGAGTTTCTTATGTTTTGTCCCCCTCCCTGTTTTTATATTATTTTTGATTCCCTTCCCTTATGTTCATCTGCTTTGTATCTTAAGTTCCTCACATGAGCGAGGTCATATGTTATTTGTCTTTCTCTGACTAATTTCGCTTGGCATAATACCCTCTCGTTCTGTCCACATAGTTGCAAATGGCAAGATTTCATTCTTTTTGATTGCCGACTAATACTCCATTGTATGTATATACCACCTCTTCTTTTGCATTCATCCCTCGATGGACATTTGGGCTCTTTCCATACTTTGGCTATTGTCGATAGTGCTGCTATAAATATTGGGGAGCACATGCCCCTTCGAAACAGCACACCCATATCTCTTGGATAAATACCTAGTAGTGCAATTGCTGGCTCATAGGGTCGCTCTGTTTTTAATTTTTTGAGGAACCTTCATACTGTTTTCCAGAGTGGCTGCACCAGTTTGCATTCCCACCAACAATGCAAAAGAGATCCTCTTTCTCCACATCCTTGCCAACATCTGTTGTTGCCTGAGTTGTTAATGTTAGCCATTCTGACTGGAGTAAGGTGGTATCTCATTGTGGTTTTGACTTGTATTTCCCTGATGATGAGTGATGGTGAGCATTTTTTCATGTGTTTGTTGGCCATCTGGATGTCTTCTTTGGAAAAGTGTCTATTCATGTCTTTTGCCCATTTCTTCACTGGATTATTTGTTTTTTGGGTGTTGAGTTTGATAAGTTCTTTATAGATTTTGGATACCCACCCTTTATCTGATATGTCATTTGAAAATATCTTCTCCCATTCCATCAGTTGCCTTTTAGTTTTGCTCATTGTTTCCTTCTCTCTGCAGAAGGTTTTACTTTGATGAGGTCCCAGTAGTTCATTTTTGCTTTTGTTTCTCTTGCCTCCAGAGATGTGTTGAGTAAGAAGTTGCTGCGGCCAAGGTCAAAAAGGTTTTTGCCTGCTTTCTCCTCAAGGATTTTGATGACTTCGGGTCTTACATTTAGGTCTTTCATCCACTTTGAGTTTGTTTTTGGTATGGTGTAAGAAAGTGTTCCAGGTTCATTTTTCTGCATGTTACTGTTCAGTGACATAATTTCCTGAAGAGACTGTCTTTATTCCATTGGATATTCTTTCCTGCTTTGTCAAAGATTAGTTGGCCATATGTTTGTGGGTCCATTTCTGGGTTTTCTATTCTGTTCCATTGATCTGAGTGTCTGTTTTTGTGCCAGTACCATACTGTCTTGATGATGACAGCTTTGCAATGCATCTTGAAGTCCAGGATTGTGATGCCTCCTGCTTTGGTTTTCTTTTTCAAGATTTCTTTGGCTATTCGGGGTCTTTTCTGGTTCCATACAAATTTTAGGATTATTTGTTCTAGCTCTGTGAAGAATGCTGGTGTTGTTTTGATAGGGATTGCATTGAATGTGTAATTGCTTTGGGTAGTATTGCCATTTTAACAATATTTGTTCTTCCAGTCCAGGAACATGGAATATTTTTTCCATTTTTTTTGTGTCTTCTTCTGTTTCTTTCATAAGCTTTCTATAGTTTTCAGTGTATAGATTTTTCACCTCTTTGGTTACGTTTATTCCTAGATATTTTATGGTTTTTGGTACAACTGTAAATGGGATCGATTCCTTGATTTCTGTTTCTGTTGTTTCACTATTGGTGCATAGGAATGCAACTGATTTCTGTGCATTGATTTTATATCCTGTGACTTTGCTGCATTCATGGATCAGTTCTATCAGTTTTTTTGTGGAATCTTTTGGGTTTTCCATATAGAGTATCGTGTCATCTGTGAAGAGTGAAAGGTTGACTTCCTCCTGGCTGATATGAATGCCTTTTATTCCTTTGTGTTGTTGCTGAGGCTAAGACTTCCAATACTATGTTGAATAATAGTGGTGATAGTGGACATCCCTGTTGTGTTCATGACCTTAGGGGGAAAGCTCTCAGTTTTTCCCATTGAGGATGATATTAGCAGTGGATCTCTCATATACTGTCATAGACTCTGGGTCTGGAGTTCTGTCTTGTCCAGCAAGAAAGCAGGATGTAGGATTAAAAATGTGAGAGGGGCTAATGTCTGGGAGGAGACAAGAGCCCCAAGGAAGGGTCCTTGCACCGTTTTTATTAGGATCAGGTGGCTTACAAACGTGGTGATGGGTGTGCACAAAGAGACAATGAAATAGTGAACATTAACTCATGGGCATGAGAGAAAGGGGGTTTTGAAGATATGCTTGCTGTGTTAGGGATTTGGGTTAATGCAAAACAAAATGCTGACGCCAGGTGGAAGGTTGTTTACAGCAGAAGTGAGATACTACCTCTGTTTACCTAAACTGGCCTAGGGCACAAGAAAGACAGAGCATGCTACTTTAGGGTCAACAAGGTACCTTTCTTTTGCTAATTAGCTCTGCTCTGGGCAACTTCTCCCTGTAGCAGTCTATAGCCCTATTTAGCTGTTTACCTAATTTGGTCCTTCCTTCCTGTGAAAGCAGCTTTCTGATATTGTACTAAGTTGGGGGGCATTTCTGCCCTGAATACCTAATCTTGTTTTTTTTTTTTATTTTTTTATTTTTTATTAAAAAAAAATTTTTTTTTCAACGTTTATTTATTTTTGGGACAGAGAGAGACAGAGCATGAACGGGGGAGGGGCAGAAAGAGAGGGAGACACAGAATCGGAAACAGGCTCCAGGCTCCGAGCCATCAGCCCAGAGCCTGACGCGGGGCTCGAACTCTCGGACCTCGAGATCGTGACCTGGCTGAAGTCGGACGCTTAACCGGCTGCACCACCCAGGCGCCCCTAATCTTGTTTACCTCATCTTAGATGTTTTCTTCCTGAGATTCCCTATTCCTATACTTTTGTCCTATACTGGGACCTTTGCCCCGCTTGTCCTATACTGGGGGCCTTTGCCCCGTTTACCTATACTGGGGGTGTTTGCCCCATTTACCTAATCTTATTTACCTAATCTTGCTTACCTGAACTTGGGGGTGTACATTCTATGGCTTTCTAATTCTTTATGCCTTGATAACCCATTGGTGCAAGCTCAGGGAATTCCTAAGCTTATTCCCCATAATACACAGTTTTTATGATCTTGAGGTATGATCTTTCTATTGCTACTTTCTTGAGGGTTTTTATCCAGAAAGGATGCTGTATTTTGTCTGATGCTTTCTCTGAATCTATTGAGAGGATGTGGTTCTTGTCCTTTCTTTTATTGATGTGATGTATCACATCGATTGTTCTGTGGATATTGAACCAGCCCTGCATCCCAGGTATAAATCCCACTTGGTCATGGTGAATAATTCTTTTAATGTATTGTTGGATCCGTTTGGCTGGTATCTTGTTGGGGATTTTTGCATCCATGCTCATGAGGGAAATTGGTCTGTAGTTCTTTATAGTGGGGTCTTTGTCTGGTTTTGGAATCAAGGTAATGCTGGCTTCATAGAAAGAGTTTGGAAGTTTTCTTTCTATTTCTATTTTTTGGAGCAGCTTAAAAAGAGTAGGTGTTAACTCTTCTTTAAATGTTTTGTAGAATTCCCCTGGAAAGCCATCCGGCCCTGGACTCTTGTTTTTTTGGGAGATTGTTTATTACTATTTCTATTTCTTTACTGGATATGGGTCTGTTCAAATTTTCTTTATGTTTCAGTTTTGGTAGTTTATATGTTTCTAGGAGTTTGCTCATTTCTTCCAGATTGCCCATTTTATTGGCGTATAATTGCTCATAATATTCTTTTATTAGTATTTGTATTTGTGCTGGCTTGTTTGTGATCTCTCCTCTTTCATTCTTGATTTTATGTATTTGGGTCCTTTCCTTTCTCTTTTTGATCAAACTGGCTAGGGGTTTATCAATTTTGTTTATTATTTCAAGGAGCCAGCTCCTGGTTTCATTGATATGTTTTACTGTTTCTTTTGTTTGTTTGTTTGTTTGTTTGTTGTTGTTTTTTTCCGATAGCATTGATTTCTGCTCTGATCTTTATTGCTTTCTGTCTTCGTCTGGTTGTGGGTTTTATTTGCTGTTCTGTTTCCAGCTCTTTGAGGTTTAAGGTTAGGTTGTGTACCTAAGACCTTTCTTCCTTCTTTAGGAAGGCCTGGATTGCTATATACTTCCCTCTTATGACCACCTTTGCTGTGTCCTAGAGGTTTTGCATTGTGGTGTTATCATTTTCATTGGCTTCCATGTACTTTTTAATTTCCTCTTTAACTTCTTGGTTAGCCCATTCATTTTTTAGTAGGATGTTCTTTAGTCTCCAAGTATTTGATATCTTTCCACATTTTTTCTTGTGGTTGATTTCGAGTTTCATAGCATTGTGGTCTGAAAATATATCCACGGTATGATCTCGATATTTTTGTACTCGTTGAGGCCTGATTTGTGTCCTAAAACATGATCTGTTCTGGAGAATGTTCCAGGTGTACTGGAGAAGAATGTGTATTTTGCTGCTTTAGGATGAACGTTCTTAATATATCTGTTAAGTCTGTCCGGTCTAGTGTGCCATTCAAAGCCATTGTTTCCTTGTTGATTTTCTGTTTAGATGATTTGTCCATTGTTGTAAGTGGGGTGTTGAAGTTCCCTACTATTATATGGTATTATCAATGAGTTTATTTATGTTTGTGATTAATTGATTTCTATATTTGGGTCCTTCCACATTTGGAGCATAAATGTTTACAATTATTAGGTCTTCTTGGTGGATAGACCCCTCAATTATGATATAATGCCCTTCTCTATCTCTTGATACAGTCTTTATTTTAAAGTCTAGATTGTCTGATATAATTATGGCTACTCCAGCTTTCTCTTATTGACCATTAGCTTGATAGATGGTTCTCCATCCCCTTGCTTTCAATCTGAAGGTGTCTTTAGGTCTAAAGTGGGTCTCTTGTACCAGCATATAGATAGATCTTGTTTTTGTATCCATTCTGTTACCCTATGTCTTTTGATTGGAGAATTTAGTCCATTGATGTTTAGAGTGAGTACTGAAAGATACGGATTTATTGCCATTGTGTTGCCTGTAGAGTTGGAGTTTCTGGTGGTGTTCTCTGGTCCTTTCTAGTCTTTGTTGCTTTTGGTCTTTTTTTTTTTTCTTTTCTCCCCTCAGAGTCCCCCTTAAAATTTCTTGCAAAGCTGATTTAGTGATCATGATCTCCTTTAATTTTTGTTTGCCTGGGAAACTTTTTTTTAATCTCTCCTTCTATTTATTTATTTATTTATTTATTTATTTATTTATTTATTTATTTATTTATTTTTATATATGAAATTTATTGACAAATTGGTTTCCATACAACACCCAGTGCTCATCCCAAAAGGTGCCCTCCTCAATACCCATCACCCACCCTCTCCTCCCTCCCACCCCCCCATCAACCCTCAGTTTGTTCTCAGTTTTTAACAGTCTCTTATGCTTTGGCTCTCTCCCACTCTAACCTCTTTTTTTTTTTTTTTCCTTCCCCTCCCCCATGGGTTCCTGTTAAGTTTCTCAGGATCCACATAAGAGTGAAACCATATGGTATCTGTCTTTCTCTGTATGGCTTATTTCACTTAGCATCACACTCTCCAGTTCCATCCACGTTGCTACAAAAGGCCATATTTCATTTTTTCTCATTGCCACGTAATATTCCATTGTGTATATAAACCACAATTTCTTTATCCATTCATCAGTTGATGGACATTTAGGCTCTTTCCATAATTTGGCTATTGTTGAGAGTGCTGCTATGAACATTGGGGTACAAGTGCCCCTATGCATCAGTACTCCTGTATCCCTTGGATAAATTCCCAGCAGTGCTATTGCTGGGTCATAGGGTAGGTCTATTTTTAATTTTTTGAGGAACCTCCACACTGCTTTCCAGAGCGGCTGCACCAATTTGCATTCCCACCAACAGTGCAAGAGGGTTCCCATTTCTCCACATCCTTTCCAGCATCTATAGTCTCCTGATTTGTTCATTTTGGCCACTCTGACTGGCGTGAGGTGATATTTGAGTGTGGTTTTGATTTGTATTTCCCTGATAAGGAGCGACGCTGAACATCTTTTCATGTGCCTGTTGGCCATCCGGATGTCTTCTTTAGAGAAGTGTCTATTCATGTTTTCTGCCCATTTCTTCACTGGGTTATTTGTTTTTCGGGTGTGGAGTTTGGTGAGCTCTTTATAGATTTTGGATACTAGCCCTTTGTCCGATATGTCATTTGCGAATATCTTTTCCCATTCCGTTGGTTGCCTTTTAGTTTTGTTGGTTGTTTCCTTTGCTGTGCAGAAGCTTTTTATCTTCATAAGGTCCCAGTAATTCACTTTTGCTTTTAATTCCTTTGCCTTTGGGGATGTGTCGAGTAAGAGATTGCTACGGCTGAGGTCAGAGAGGTCTTTTCCTGCTTTCTCCTCTAAGGTTTTGATGGTTTCCTGTCTCACATTTAGGTCCTTTATCCATTTTGAGTTTATTTTTGTGAATGGTGTGAGAAAGTGGTCTAGTTTCAACCTTCTGCATGTTGCTGTCCAGTTCTCCCAGCACCATTTGTTAAAGAGGCTGTCTTTTTTCCATTGGATGTTCTTTCCTGCTTTGTCAAAGATGAGTTGGCCATACGTTTGTGGGTCTAGTTCTGGGGTTTCTATTCTATTCCATTGGTCTATGTGTCTGTTTTTGTGCCATCTCCTTCTATTTTGTGACAGCCTTGCTGGATAAAGAATTCTTGGCTGCATATATTTCTGTGCCAGGTATTTTTTTCGTGCCTTACACGTGCTATCTCATTTAATCTGTACACGGTCTCAGGCAGTACCTTTGCCATTCACGTCCCCACTTCCTGGAATGTACTAAGCTTCTCCATATGAATAAATACTTGACTCTGCATCAAGTTAACAAGCATAAAACCTGGAAATTTTAGGAGCTGTAAGAGATTATTCATTGTTTTTGATTTCTTTCCCTTATTTATTGTTTTAATTTTCTAGGTATTCTCTTTTGAACGGGAGAGTTGTGTGTCCACCCTAGATCCCCAGAAACACACCCTACTTGTACGGGCAGGATCCAACTCAGACTTGATGAAGCAACTGGTAAGGTTGTTCTTTATACTCGGCAACCATTGCAGAATAATATTCAGTTGTGTAATGGAGCTGGTTTAGCCAAAGATAATTTTCCCTCTAGATGTTAATAAGTGATAAATGTGGGAATTTAAAAATGTAATCTTGATTCCTTTTGCGTATGGTACCGGAATTCAGTCCTACAATGGACCTAAGGTAAGTGTAACTCGTGTAAAGTAAAAGAAAGTCAAATACCACCAACACTTATTTTTAAGGTTTATCTATTTTGAGAGAGAGAGAGAGGGAGAATCCCAAGCGGGTTCCATGCTGTCAGCACAGAGTCTGACATGGGGCTCGAACTCACACACCTTGAGATCATGACCTGAGCCGAAATCAAGGGTCTGACGCTTATCTGACTGAGCCAGCCAGAGGCCCCCAACCAACACTTTTTAAGTTTAAAAGTAGATCACACTTTTTTTCCCCTACAAGCAGTCCAGAAAAATGTTACTCAATTCCTATCTAATGACACTGAAATCTAAAAATCTTTAAACCTAAAGAAACATCTTCCTTAAGAATATTGATGGTACTAATCATTTTAAAGCTTGACATTTTACAAGTGGACAGACTGACAGAACACACCTTATTCTGAGATAACTATATAAGAAATGCTAGAAAAAATGTTTTTCAGGTTCATTTACATTCAGAAGTAGAATTCGAAATGCAATAGCAAACTATTTAAATAGTTTTGTGTTGGGGCTCCTGGGTGGTTCAGTCGGTTAAACGTCCGACTTCGGCTCAGGTCATGATCTCGTGGTTCATGGGTTCGAGCCCTGCCTTGGGCTCTGTGCTGACAGCTGGGAGCCTGGAGCCTGCTTCGGATTCTGTGTGTCCCTCTCTCTCTCTGTCCCTTCCCCGCTTACACTCTGTCTCTCTCTCTCCCCAAAATAAATCAACATTTGAAAAAATTTTAAATAGTTATGTTTGTACCATGAGGTATTTCTAGATAACATTCCATTTACATTCTTATGTATTTTGGTTCTTGAGCCAAAAGAACTTTAAATATTCACCTCTAACTTCACTATATTGAAATCTTTTCTTGAAAAGTTTAAAATGGTTTCACTGTATGTGAAAGTGGGAAGGATAAGGTACCCTTTTAATTTTAATTTTGTTTGTTTCACAGACAGTATTTCCTAAAATTGCTCATAAATGTTTATCATAAATTAAGCATTTGTAACATGAGCATATGACCATTATGTACAATCATTCTTTTCTTTCACTGCAGAAAATCTTCTTTATGGCATCAAACTTAGATAAACTACAACATAATGTTGTCAATAATTTTTATTAGTACTTAGAGGACCAGAAAATGAAGCGGCTCAGTACAGTCGGGGCTTCAGGATGTTATTAATCTTGAGAAGCAAGCTTCCTGTATTTGGTTGGAAAGGATGCGACCCTGTATTTTGACTCCTCGTTTAGTAAAATAACATTCACCATTTCTTCCTCCTGCAGTCCTCTCAGATTGCTGGGAGGACTCCCAATTTGAGGTGGAGAGTAGGAATAAGTGCTTCATTGCCATCTGGAGATAAATGTGAGGTCGGGAGTAATATGGCATGCATCTTTTTTTTTTTTTTTAATTATTTATTTTGAGAAAGACTGAGACACTGCGAGTGGGGGAGGGGTAGAGAGAGGGACACAGAGAATCCCAGGCAGGCTCCGCACTGTCAACGCAGAACCTGACGCGGGGCTCGAACCCAAGATATCGTGAGATCATGACCGTGAGGTGAAAGCAAGAGTTGGAGGCTTGGCTGACTGAGCCACCCAGGCGCCCCTATATCACGCATCTAATGAGAAAAATTATTCTGCAGATTCTCAGAGTCTTGATTCCAAGACTTGGAGTGAAGGGAATTGGTGTGGCATGCGTCACACCGAACAGAAGTAAGCCTTTACGAACCTCATTGTGTATGGCTTGCTACTCTCCTGACTGGCTGTCTATTCTGGGCATTGGGAGTTGGATCACAACTTCTGTCGGGATCCACACACCTATCTCAAATATATTGACTCTTAAACTCAGCACTGTATAGAAACAGCAAGAATTAGTAGGCTTGAATTCCAGACCTCTTTCTGCTACAGATGACCCTTTCACTTTGCACGTATCCCTTGGCCTTTCTCTAGTTCGCACTTCGTGAGGTCTTGTTTCAAGGAACGGCAGCTACGTGCTCGTTATCTGCCAGCAGAGTCTGCTAATGAGCATTGTATTGTAGGGTTGTGGACAGAGTCTGGGGCCAGCAAAGTCTTGCGCACGGACTCTAGTCCATGTGTCACAGCTAGCTGTGAAAGCCCGGATGCAAGTCTTCTAAATCTTGATTTCTTCATCTGTAAAATGAAGTGATTAGACTGGTTGGTAGCTGAGATTCCTCCCCCCTTTCTCAATGCCTTTTTAAATGAATCCTAGTTTATATAATGCATCAATTGATACACGTGCATACCCGTTAGAACTATCACACGATCTTTAACTCTCCTGTTGTAGGTGCCAGGAAACCAGGCGTTCGTTTATTTTTGGAGCAGAAGCAGGGTTCTAATGTTCTATACTTAGCATTTGAAAATCATACTTTGTAGCCTTCACAGAGAGCAGGCAAAGACATAATAAGCCCTAGTTAAGGCAGAGCCTCTTGTGGGAGGTGATGGTGACCTCAGGAGGGTCCTGAGGGAAGGGAGGTTACTTTTGAGTGAGAGGGTAGATTAGATTGAGATTAGCTCCTTCCCCTTGTTCAGTAGACCTCCATCTCTTGGACCTTGGAGTGGAGATCAAAGTGCAGGATGATAGGCTCTAATAAAATGAATGGGATGAAATTTTCTCAGTCTCAACCCTTGAGAGCAATTCACCATTGCCAGGAGGTTCTGAAACAACAAAGGATACAGAGCAGACTGCGGACTGCTCTGTTCCTGGTTCCTTGGACAGCAAGCATCTGATGATGATCTCTTTTATATCTGACCTCGGTGAAATTTGGTAGTAATAAGATAAAAATGTTGTCTCTTGAAAACATTACTTCTAACAGCATAGAGTATAGCATTTGCTATCTTAATTCCATAATTTCAAATTCTATTTGTCAATTAGGATCTGCCAAAAATATCCCACATTTTTAGTCTCTCTTTGGGACTTTGATGAGCTTATTTTCTAGGATGGCATTTCCTGCAGATTGCTGAATGACTTTGGAATGCCTGTGTTGGCCCACTTTGTAAGGATATGGTGCTGATGAGACCCTGTTAGTGGGTTTGGCAAGTTTTTGCCTCCACGTGGGGCAGTAGAAGGTGATTTTTCCCCCCATAGCCACAGGCTGTGGACCCAGCTTGGTGATTACTTCCCAGATGCTTTGGCTCATGAAAGAATGAGGTAAGAAAGTTGGGGCTAACCCTGAAACCTCATCACCACTCTGGGGAAGCCAGTAAGAATTCCTAGTATGGGTCAAGACACGTATATGACCAGCAGTGCATTTGAAATCCCCAACCTGGGGCTACTCCAAGTTCACTGGGTTCATTGTTGCTGATGGGGTCCAGAGTCTGTGAAAACGTAAAAAGCATGTGGTTTGTATTTTACAGACAGAAGACAGTGTAGTTAGTGTGCTTATTGGAACATGTTCTCTTTTTTTTCTCAGAGATTTTCTCTGTTAAATGGGGCTTTTGCAATAGTCGGATAGCATGTGCAAGAAAGGTTTGTATAGAGCTTCATTTTTCTGAATTAGCTGCAGCAAGGCAGTGATTCTTTTTAGGCTCTCCATCATGATTCCTGCCAAGTTTTGGGTCCAGAAAAGGATATATTATGCCTGAAGGCTATCATCATCTTAGTTAATTGAGTTCAGTAAAAAAGTTAGTAACTTTGATGTTAAATAGACAGTAGGCTGTAGACACTGTGGAAAACAGAAAGGCAAGTAGGAACGCTTTCATGGTTTCCAGAGGTTTTTATTTTTATTTATTTATTTATTTATTTATTTATTTATTTATTTATTTATTTATTTAATATATGAAATTTATTGTCAAATTGGTTTCCATACAACAGAGGTTTTTATTATAGTGAGGGAGGTGGACATGGATGAATTAAAGAGGACGGAAAGCAGACCTTGAAGACAAAAGAAAGAGAGTACAAGGGAGGTGAGATCACAGGGAAGGTGTGATTGGTTCCAGATGGGGAAACCACGGAAGGCTTCCTGGAGAAGGTATACAGCTTTAAAGAATGGGTGAACTTAAATATGTTTAGTTTCTTTCCTTGTTTAAATTTTTACTTCTCTTTTTTTCATTTCTTTACTTCCTCCTTCCCCCCTTACTGCCTTTCCTTTTTTCTCCTTTCCTTTCCTTCCCTCCTTCCCTCCTTTCCTCCCTCCCTCGTTTATTCAACAAGTATTTCAGACTTCCTACTATGTTATGGTGGTAGGTGTTATACTAATGAATAATGCAGTCATATGGTGGAGACAGATTTTTAAGCAAAGTACCATATTCATATGAATTGATATATGTTCTGAGGAAAAGAATTCGTCATGTGAGCTGCACCTGAGGAAACAGATGTGGGAGTTGGAGGATGCCGGACCTGAAACTTGACCTGAGATCCAAAAGTGGGCAGAGCCTGATGAACCCTAAAGGACGAGAGGGAGGCACATTTCAGGTAGAGGCAATAGCTCAAATATGGATGAGAACATGATGCAGACTGTGGAGTATCACACTTTTTACAACCCCAGTTGTAACACATACTAGTTCTGTGACCTTAGGCACTTTGCTTACGGCTTCTAGACCGCATTCTTCTCTTTGTAAATGGGGGTAATCATAGCACTTACCTTCGAGACTTACATTAAGGAATATATATATGTGTGTGTGTATATGTGTGTTTATATAAATATTAAATAAATACATTAATATATAATGCTACTATAATAATATTAAGGATTAGTATATGCTAATTTACTAAACCCTTAAAATTACTTTATATATATTATTATATATATTATAAATATATTAGAATATAGTAGCTATTATAGATAGTAGAATATATATATATATGTATATATATATATATTTATATACACACACACACACACATTAGGACCTAATATATATATTGGAATAGCATGTGGTACATATCATCATTATTGTTTTTATACCCTTGAGTCCAAATTAAAAACCTGACTTGTCCAATTTAATAAATCTGCATTCAGCCCTAGATGCCTTTGCCTTATATGATACCTTTTCCATTCTTGAAATGATTTGAATCTCCAAGTTTACTTTCTCTTTTTTTCAGAAAGAAATCATTTATAGGACAAAAATTGCTTCTCAACTATTCAAGCTAAGTTGCTGGAATATATTCCTACTCGGCGGGAACAGTGGGAGTCTTTTCAGAAAAGTCACACATTTTCAGTGTGTTTTATGAGACAGGGTCACAGGATAATTAAAGTAATGTGTGCTCGTATAATTTCACTTCTACAATAATCTTTTCACCTTAAAATCTTTAAGATCTTATCCCTTTTCCCAACCGATCTCAAGACCAGCAGCACATGATTTTCCTGCACTTACAACTTCATTCGTACCTGTTGATAGGTCAAGTTTATCCTGGTGGCGCATTCTTGATTTCTGGAGACTCTGTGCCATTTTCTTGGCTTTTGTTGGTTTGGTTTTGATCTCATCTGTTACAATTTTGAATGATAGAGCATCTTACTTGATGCTTTGTCGTTTCAATACTCATAACTCACCTTTCTCCTTCTATTACGAGTTCCCCCAGATTGAAATAAATTCCTGTCTCCTAAACTTCTGTTCAGGCACACCATTACATTAATTTCTGTTACAGCTCCACACCTGGTAGTCCACGCATAAACACGTATAAAACTGAATCATCCGGGGCGCCTGGGTGGCGCAGTCGGTTAAGCGTCCGACTTCGGCCAGGTCATGATCTCGCGGTCCGTGAGTTCGAGCCCCGCGTCGGGCTCTGGGCTGATGGCTCGGAGCCTGGAGCCTGTTTCCGATTCTGTGTCTCCCTCTCTCTCTGCCCCTCCCCCGTTCATGCTCTGTCTCTCTCTGTCCCAAAAATAAATAAACGTTGAAAAAAAACAAAACAAAAAAAAAACTGAATCATCCATATATATGCTCCATCTTTCCAATTAGATAACAAACCTTCGAAGGTAGGACCATGCGTATAATTCCCTTGTATTTTCCTGACATATCCAACCCCGGGATCAGCACACAGCAGTCGTTCAGGAAATCCTCGTTGAATGGATTTGAAATACTTCTGTAGCAGGGCTTTGGGAACTTGTTTGGGGCAGCTTTCTGAGCTTATAAGTATAAATGAGAACTTAAGTGACTGTGGAAGAAATTATCCTAAATTTAGAAGTCAGTAGCTTTTTCATTTTGTGCAGTGGTTTTGAGGGAAAAATAGACTTGCCCACCCTCAGCTGCTAGGTTGTCATACAAAAATAAATCTGAATTAAATAATGAAATTTTGTGGTTAATATATATTTTGAATAAAATCCAGTAAGTTGGGTTCTAGACATGGTTCACATGGGATAGAAAGATATAAAATGGGGAGGGACCACATTTCCATAGCGGCTGAGCTCGGTGCATGAATATGGTTATAAAACCATGTCAACCTGCCACATCGTTTTCCTGACACAATTCGTGCCATATTCTCCGTTTCTGAAGCCATTACCCGAAGATAAAAGCCTGAGATCAAAAGCTGTCAGCTCACTCATTTGGTCTCCTAATACCTCAGTCTAACAGTTTACTAGAAATTCCTACAGGAAAATCCAGTCCTCTCCTCTGAGTGGCATCATTTATGCTGAACTTGGCCAACTCATTTAGTGACGGCATGCTGTGAACATTGCATTGTGCACCCAGATTTCCAGCTGGTAAAAAGGCTAAAGGTTTGCATGTGAAAAAAATCACTTGCAGTGTATACAACCTTACGTACATTCTATGATTGTTTGGTTTACTAGGGGCCAAAGCCTTCTGATTAATTAAATTCACATGAAATAAAAGGTGCTCAAATCAAGCCCAACTCCTTTGGGTTTTCCTGTTTGGTCTCTAACTTAAGCACATGCTAATTCTTCCACCACCTGGGTTTCTGCTTCCTAATTTCTTGCACTTCCATCCCAGCTCTTTTCCTCCTTGGGAAACACCTCTTCTGCTTAATGGAAATAACTCCAATTTTGAGTGGGGCAGTAGAAGGCAGCGCCGTCGTGAAAGGGGCGGGACACGTATGAGGGGATTGAGTGTTTTGTGCTCCTGGAGGAGGGAACACCTGGAGAAGTGTTGGTCAGAAGAAAGAAAGGCAGATATGCCATGATGAGGAGGGCAGATGTCACCGTATATGCAACTGGGAGCCAAAGAAGTGGAAATAACTCTGCATGAACTTTAAAAGCGTTTGCTAACACAGGCATTGTTTAAATGGCCACATTTTGGCCACATGTTGGATATTTTCAGTTTGAGTCTCATGAAACTGTGTAATATTTTAATTATTCTTCCATCTACATTTCTCCCTTTTTCTATTTTTTGAAAAAACTAAGAGAGTAAGTCTTTTTCTCCTGTAATTTATAGGTAAGCATTTTCAAAACAATGTGGTTTCTGGTGCATGCCATAATGTAAAAGAAATTGCTCTCTATCTAAATAACATAACCCAAAACTCTGGTCTTCCTCAAACGTCACACAGCACACAACATGAGTGTAGAATGAAGCTTAATGAGTAAAAACTGTAATACATTCTATCTTGTTGCGCTAATTGTTTTGTCATGGGAGGTAAATGAATATACCTTTCCTTCATCGCGCCTGCAAAACAAATGATACGACTGTTTCTCGCCAGATTTGATCTCAAAATGAGATAATAGATCGCTGAATCCAAGCCAGAAAGTCAATCAGGCTAATCTCAACACCAGACCTGAAATAATTCAATCTCTCCATTGTATAGGAGCTCATATTTGGCTGATGAATTGATTTTAATCTTTTTCATACTTTATTTGTATTATGCCTTTGATTATGGCTATCTGGGCAGTAATAAATGGCTTCATTAAATAAGTAGCTAATTAAATAACTACCTAGATACCAATAAACAGCCGAACATAGAAACCAAAGATGTTGAACAGAATTTAAATAAAGGTACAGCTGAGCGTCATTGTTTCCAGTTTCTTGCCAAACATTAATTACCTCTTTTATATAAACAACTGAGATTATAAATTCAGCCACTTTAAAATTGGGGGGAAAAATGAACAGAAATGTTGAATGGTTAACATATTGGCAAAGCTATCAGAGGTGACCAACATTTATACAGAGTCTATCCTGAAACCACATTCTAGTTTCTTGTTTAACTTGAATGCCAACTTACTTTTTGGAATCACCCATAAATTTTCAATTCCATTCACTGGGCTACTGGTTACTAACATATTACTATGTTTTTAGGAACTGAGATGCCTTGATAAGTAAGTTTCTTCCTACAATTGTTTCCCACCTCCCACCCCCACCCCTGGTCCCCTGCAGACTCCTTCTCACCTGGAACAACGGAGTGTGTATTTCTGACTGAAGTCTCAAGGCTAAACCCTTAGCTTGGTTTCTGCCTCAAGTAGGATGCACATTGATTCCTTATTTTCTCATTTACTTAGTAGTTAAGTTCATGTCCAAATATATGAAGTAGGGGTGGGAGAGGAGGGATTACAGATAAGTGACTCTATGTCCTCAAAGACCTTCTAACTTGTGGGAAGCCATTAATAGTGAAAAGGCATCATAGTGCAGTGCTAGCGACAAGTGTTCAAACTCATATCTTATGTCTAAACTCAGTCCACTGGAGCGTGGTTGTTGCAGGTCTAGGTCTCAGAAAAAGTAGCACTCTAAGATGGACTTCAAAAGGAGGTAATACTCAGCCCAGGGAGGGTGTGTAGGGGGGTGGAAGTTGTTTCTGCCACTGGAGAAGTAAGGAGAGACCAATTAATGGAAGAACTTTCGTGCCGACCTCCTGTGGGTGAATTTTATACTGAAAACTAGTTCAGAGATTGGGAGGCATAGTCTGAAGGATTTTCAATAACAGCACGATCAGGTTTGAATTTTAGAATGATTTGAAAACCTGTTAAATGAATATAAGTTGATGAATTCTAAGAGTAATTGGTTCATGGATTCGCCCGCTTACTGATTGCTTTGACTGGACCCTCGTGCTGGCATTCTGGTTAGCTACCTCTTGTCTCCCGTCAAGGCCGCCTCTCTCCCTGTCCCACCTCACACGTTTCCAGGTCAACTCCAAAGACCTGAACCCTAGTGAGTCTTTGATTCATCAGCTCTATACTCTGTTGATTCTACCAGCTTTTCATCGTCCCTTCCTCACCTTGCTGATCTTCTCTCGTTGCCCAGTGTATGTTATATTATAGAGCCATTCCCTCCCCCTCCTCATCTGAAATAATGCCAAACCTGCCAAAATCCACCTCTCTTTTGTATTTGCATCCAGGCCATTAAAGAGAAACATGCAGTTCTGCTGGCTGGTCTCACTTTATATTGATGACCTTAGTGCTGCCTGGTAATTCTACTCCATTTCCTTTCTATTTTACTGAAAGATCGAAACAATCAGAAAAGAACCTCCGTGGTCCCATCCTCACGTACCAACTTACTTGCCTCTGCAGCCATGTGCTGTCACTCCTATTTTGATGGCCAGGTCGTCTCCTGTATCTAAGGACAACCCCTTCTGTGTGCCCTGCATGGCATCCCTTTGTTCAAAATCCACATCATGCTCCAGACATCCCCAGCGTAATAGGATTTCCCTCTGCAGGATCATTTCCACAAGCACACACATCCCATACCGTCCTCCGTGTTAAAAAGTAATTCTTCATCGATCTTACCTTCAACTGCAGCTCGGCTCCCTTTTATTGAAAGGTTCCCCCCAAAAGTTGTCTGTATTTGTTGTCTGCTTTTTCTTTCCTCCTTTTGTCTTTAGAACCCACTCCAATTACTATTTGTATTTTTTTTATTTGTTAAAAAGATTTTTTAACATTTATTTTTGGGAGAGAGACAGAGCATGAGCGGGGAAGGGGCAGACAGAGAGGGAGACACAGACCCGGAAGCAGGCTCTAGGCTCTGAGCTGTCAGCACAGAGCCTGATGCGAGGCTTCAACTCATGAGCTGTGAGATCATGACCTGAGCTGAACACAGCGCTTAAGCAACTAAGCCACAAGGTGCCCCGCCAACTACCAGCTTTAATTGCCATTAAATTACCATTTACCGTGTCATTGTCCTTTGCACCTGCTCTGTATTCCTTCTTATATTTCCTTGTTTGCGACTGTGGACTTACTCTTCTGATCAAGTCCCTTGAATATTTCTTTAGTACTTCTGCTGGTGGTAAATTGTTTTTATTTATATGAACGTGTCTTTCTTTCATGCTCATTCTTGAAGGACATCTTCACTGGCAAAATTATAAGTTGGCATAATTTTATTTTAGCACTACCTTTTCCTTGGCTTCCATTGTATCTTCTGAGAGGTGAGCTTTTCCTTCGGTTTTTGCTCCTTTGAAGAAAAGTTGCATTCCCCACCCCCCCGCCCCTCTGGCTGCTTTTCATGTTTTATCTTTGTCTTGTTTTGAAAAATGTTAGCATGATTCTCCCATGTGTACCTTCAAAAACATTTGTCCTACCTGTGGATCCTGCTTCCATTTATGTTTATGCTTCAAAGGTTTTAGAATTTTTAGCCTGGTTTCAAGTTCTATTCTGCCTGATTTTCTCACTCTGTTTATTAGACTTGCTCTCTGTGTTTTCTGAGCCCGCCACCTTCTCTTCTACGTTTCAACCTCACATGTCTTTGTCCTTCTGGATACTGCTTCTGACCTGTCTTTCAGTTCACTAATTCTAGCTGTAATTAATCTGCCATTAAACCCACCTATTTGTTTTGCTATAATTGGTCTTTTTTTCAACTCTGCTTTTTTATTTTATTATTTTTATTTTAAAAACTTTTTTTAATGCTTACTTTTGAGAAACAGAGAGAGAGAGAGAGAGAGAGAGAGAGAGAGCAGGGGAGGGGCAGAGAGAGAGAACAGAGGATCCAAAGCTGACTCCGGGCTCTGAGCTGTCAGTGATGAGCCCGATGTGGGGCTTGAACTCAGGGACTGCAAAATCATGACCCGAGCCAAAGTCACATGCTTAACTGAGCCACCCAGGCACCCCTCAACTCTGCCTTATCTTCCTTTATGTTTTCCACTCATATGCCCTGTTTCTCTATCCTGTCCTTTATTTAATGGAATGCCAGAAGCATAATTATTTTATATTCACTCTCACAGCCCCTGTGGATCTGTTTCTACTGTCACTTAATCCTGCTGTTAAAAAGAAATGTTGTCTTCTTGTGCACGAGGCTATTTTTTATTGTGTGCCAAATATGGTATTAATGATTATAGCAACAAATTGAGCACAGCCCTAGAAATTGAGAGGATTCCTTGTGGGAATCATAACTTGGTACATAGCTCATTAGTGCTCCGAGGTACGCACACAGAGTTCGCCTGCACTCGGCTTCCTCTTGGAGGGCCTTGGGCTTTGGTTTGGGCTTCGGAGAGTGTTCTGCCTCCCAACCTCTCAGCTACCTTCTCTGGAGTCAGGCCTTGCCCATGGTAAAAGGGGTCGTAGATTCTGGGCTCGTCATTTGAGTTTATTCTCTTCCCAGATCATGGCTTAGTAATCAAAAAAAAAAAAAAAAAATCAAACGTTCATAAGTAGAAGAGAAAAGTATCTGCAGATTAAACAATTTCCACTTTCTTTTTAGCTCTCTAATGCTTGTAAGAAGATAGTTTTTATCTTTGGCCTAGCTTTCAGAGTTTCTCTCAGAGGTAGGGTTGGCCTAATGTAAGACATTTCATCTTCCCTTACTGGAGCTGGAGGTCTTTGCGCCTTGGGCCTCTCCTTCGACTGGATTCCAGAGTAGCACTTGCCCCTTTTAAGGCCTCTTCCTCACACCTTCCTCTCCCTCCCCTCTGCTGCTTCTCCTTATCTTGCCAGTTTGCAAATAACTAAGTGCCCTGAGCTCGTCCCTGGGTGCTCTCCTTTTCTCTTTTCTTTCTTTTTCTTTCTTTCTTTCTTTTTCTTTCTTTCTTTCTTTCTTTCTTTCTTTCTTTCTTTCTTTCTTTCTTTCTTTCTTTCTTTCTCTTTCTTTCTTTCTTTCTTTCTTTCTTTCTTTCTTTCTTTTCTTTCTTTCTTTCTTTTCTTTCTTTTTCTTTCTTTCTTTCTTTCTTTCTTTCTTTCTTTCTTTCTTTCTTTCTTTCTTTCTTTCTTTCTTTCGACAGTCACAGTGTGAATGTGAGTGGAGGAGAGAAGCAGAGAGAGAGAATCCCAAGCAGGCTCTGTGCCCAGTGCAGAGCCAGATGTGGGGTTCAATCCCAAGACCCTGGGATCATGACCTGAGCTGAAATCAAGAGTCAGACACTTAACCCACTGAGCCACCCATGCGCTCCCCCCCAACCCTTGTGTATCCACACCACTACTTAGAGGTGTTGGCGTCCAGCCTCACAGCTTCCAAGAGCTCCCATATGCTGACAGCTTCTACATGTATGTGTCCAGCATGGGTTTCTCTCCTGGCCTCCCAGTTTATGAACCATATCAACTATTCAGCATATTTACTTGGATGTCAAACAAACATTTCATCCTTAAGATGCCCCCAAATTCTCTGTCTAAATTCTCTGTCCCAAATGTGTCTCTTCTGACATCTTTCCTTTCTGAGGAACTGGTAGCTCTATTCCTTTAGCTGACTGAGTTAAAGAACCTGCTATCACCCTTGGCTTCTCATTGTCTCTTAGACTCTACATCATCAGTAATTTTATGGGTATTATCTTCAAACTATACTCTGAATACTCAGGCCGTTTCTTCAAACATCTTTTATAATACTCTGGATTGTTGTAACAAACCCCTCACTCTTCCTTGATTTCACATTGCACCACCCCTACACCCCTAATTGGTTCCATACTCAGCAGCCAGAAGGATCATTTAAACAGTCAATAATATAACTGGTAACTTCTTTTCAGTACTTATAGGCACTATTCTAAGTACTTGAAATATGTTAGCTTTTAAAACTTCGCACAACCCTATCAAGTAACATCGTCAAATCTCCTCACATTACAGGGTGAGAGAACTTAAGTACAGAGATTAAGTAACTTCCCAAGGTCATAAACTGGAAGTAGCAGAGCTGGGATTTGAACTTGACAATCACCTTTCCATCTTAGAGTAAATCAACATCACCCCCTGTCTCTCTGGTCTAGATTATCTGCCTCTGGCTGCTGCCCAGTCCGTCTCCTACCACTCCCTTCTCTCTGTTCCAGACATACTGGTCTCCTTACCAGTTCTTGACTATGCTGAGCACATGACTGTCTCAGAGCCTGTGTGCACTTGCTTTTCCTATTCCTGGAATGTTCGTCTCTCAGATATGCTGACGGATGGCATAGAATAGAATAGAATAGAATAGAGTAGAATAGAACAGAATAGAGTAGAATAGAATAGAATAGAATAGAATAGAATAGAATAGAATAGAATAGAATAGAATAGAATAGAATAGAATAGGAGTAGAATAGAGTAGAATAGAAAGCCCTTCATGGTTCGCAATCTCTCTTTATAGATTTTTTTTTCTTTTTTTCTTTTTAGAGAGAGAGCAGGGATGAGTGGCAGAAAGGGACAGAGGGACAGAGAGAGAATCTTAAGTGGGCTCCATGCCCAGTGCAAAGCCTGAAATGGGGCTCGATCCCACAACCCTGGGACCATGACCTGAGCTGAAATCAAAAGTCGGGCACTCAGCTGACTGAGCCACCCAGACACCCCTCTTGCAATTGACTTATATTTCTCTCCACCTGCCCTATTTTATGGAGGGCAGAGACAGACTGGTTGCTCATTACTATATCTCCTGAACCTCCAACAGTATCTGGTTCAAAGAAGCCATTCAAATATTTGTTGAATGCATGAATGAATGGATAACTAATTAGCTGCTTAATGATGGTTGCTTATACAGCAAAGAGCAGAAGATGTAGTACCTCTTTGCTGACAACTCTCTGTGATAGAGTAAATGGGAGCAGGGCCAGGTTAGAAGAAGCACTGTAATAAAGTAAGGCCTAACCCTGGCTTTGTCATCAGTGAGCTGTGTCATCCTGGTTAATTGAATTCATTACCTTGGACCACCATTTCCTTATCTTTAAAATGATGTATTGAAAGGAATGCTCACTTAGGAACAAACTACATTAGAAAATAGGGCAGGATTTATGTGATCATGGCGACCACTGTAGTAAAATCAACTTACTATTTAGTGTTAAGTTCCCAACCAGGGGTAATTTTGCACCCTTCACCCCCCACCCCCACCAGGGGAACTTTGGCAATATGTGTAGTCACTTTTTTTTTTTTAACTTTTTAATGTTTGTTTATTTTTGGGAGAGAGACAGAGACAGAATATGAGACGGGGAGGGGCAGAGAGAAAGGGAGACTCAGAATCTGAAGCAGACTCCAGACTGTGAGCTGTCAGCGCAGAGCCTGAGGCAGGGCTTGAACTCACGAACCCTAAGATGGGGATCCGAGCTGAAGTTGGACATTCAACCAACTGAGCCACCCAGGCGCCCCTGTGTCGTCACTTTTGATTGTCACAACTGGCAGATTGGGGATGGGCTAGGCATTTAGTGGTTAGAGGCCAGGGGTGCTGATAAACATTCTACAATGCATGGGATAACCACTGCTCCTCCTAGCAGAATTATCCAGCTCAAAATGTCAAAAATGATGCAGTTGAGAAACTCTCACTTGGAGCAAATAGAGCTAGTTAGATGTTGGGGTGAAGCCAGGAAAGCAAAGCAGAGCTGACACTGACAGAACGTGAAGGCAGGGGCCACCAGTATAAAGTAGAAATACGTCCTGTTCACAGACTGAAACAAAGATTACTATCTTCAGGAGCACTGGTAACGGGAGTAGCAACACAGCACGGGGTGGAGGGGGGTGCACCGGTGGTGGGGGGTGGGGCGCAGGGCGGCATCATGTGTGAACTTGGAAGATAATGACCACAGATGGGCAAGAGCTTATCTGAGTGTGCCTCGGACCAGTTTCCCAAGGGCATTTAGTGATTACGCACATCCCGGTGCATTTGTTTCTAATTGCAGTGAAGACCGTGCTCTGTTAGATCACTAAGGTGAATATCATCAAGTTTTAGAGGAAATAAATTCGCAAGATGCTCCATAAAAGTAATCTCTAGTTTTTGGCACCTAGGTCTATCAAGCATTGATGAGGCAAGCAGGAAACCTAATGAAAATAATACAAGGAAATCTTTTCATCAACACCCACCCCTTAATGTCTCAGCTATCAGGTCATTGTGTTTGCTTCTCTCCATGGAATACTCATCTGCAGCCAACGTCGGAAGCTCTGATTTTAAACAAGGGTGAGTAGTGGTTTTTACATGACCCGAGACAGTCAAGTGGTGCCAATCCTGACGCAATTCAGATGTAATGATTTGTACGTGTGTTTACATTATAGCTTCTCTCACAAGCGCGCGCGCACACACACACACACACACACACACACACACACACACGGAGACACTGGGGCAGGGGCCTTCAGTGTTTGTAATGCGACCATCTACATTCCCCCCCACAAAGGAACATGCACAGAAGATGTATATTGGTTTAAATATCCTTGCTTTATTGGCAGAGATAGGAATGGAATTAATTTATTTTGCCATGGCTCCCCCTTTCTCTTAACTTGAGTAAAAATGACCATTTTATAGCATCATGATAATGTTATTTTATCTATAAAAAGAGTTAAAGGTGAGATTGACTTTTTACTCTTTCCTCTACACTATCCTGGTGAAGAGGTTTATAAAACCAAGATAAAAGATGAACCTTGGGGACCTAAGTCCCATCAGGGTGTATTTATTGAGGTAAGCAGAATTGCGTGATAGGCATGTAGAGGCGGGGAGGGGGATAGGGCAGGGACAGGATATCCTTTTCATCAAACAGACATCGCTTTCCTCGTCATTAACGTAGCAGAGTTATACAAATTGTCCTGGCTCAAACACTTAGAGGGCCAGAAACCGAACCCACCCTTCCATTAGGTTCAAAGTGAAATGATCATCAAGGAAACTTGTAATGTCCTGTCTAGGGAATGTGGCCAGATAATGAGGATTCAAAAAATGGCTGTGAAGAGCTTAAACTACTTCTGCAAGGTGCAAAGGAAACATAAATGACCCAAATGCTGGAAAAAAAATAAAGCTTAGCAGCAGGGTTGTTTATATTAGAATAGGCTCATTATTTCTTAACTCTTCAGGTGGCGTTTCCATCTTGCCTCGTTGAGTAAAAAAGCAAGAGTAGGCAGCGATTACCTCAGGATATGCGTTTTATTGGTGCTGTGGTGCTTGGTAGGAGTTCAATAAATAATTATTTTTTTAAGAAAATCACCAAGTAAGCACTTATTTTATGCCAGGCACTGGGTAGAGATATAAAAATACAAACAAAATAAGGACATGGTTTCTCAACTCCAGGAATTTAAAATGGAGTTGGAGGTGACAGGCTGACTAAACTATAGTTTACAAATTATGGTTGGCAAATTACAGCCTATGGCCAAGCCTGGCCCACTGCTGATTTTTGTAAAGAACATTTTATTAGAAAACAGCCACGCCCATTCACTTATATATTACTGAGGACTGCTTTCACAATGCAACAGCAGAAGCAAATAATTGCAACCGAGACCATCTGGTTGTCGAAGGTTAAAATATTTATTCTCCATTCCTTTATACTTAATAACTTATAATACCTAATTATCAGGAATATGAAAAGAAGAGAGAAAATCCATCCCAAATAAATGAGAGACAGTTTTAAATTGAAAAATTCAAAATGCCAAAAGAAATACGGATACGTTCAAGAACTAATATTTGCCCCTCAATACACCCCCTATGAAGTAAGTAGGTAATACGATTATCACAGTATCACAGATGGGAAAAGAAGGCATGGAGATGCTAAATAACCTTAGAAAACACTATATATGTAGACACTCATTTAATCCTAAGAACAACCCTTTGAAGTGGGTACTATGATTACCCAAAGTTAATAGTGGGACACTAGGGAAGAGAAAAAATAAAAAACTTACCCAAGGTCATAAGCGTCACAAATGGGTCTTTAACCAAGGTGCTCTGTCTCAGAAGGGATGTGCTAACTGATGCCGTAGCTGCCGTAGATAGCTGACTAGATGAAGATTCACAACCAAACACCGGTGGAACTTTCAAATCTTGTGGTAACAGAAAAAAAAGGTAGTCATGAAGCAGTATCTTCAAATTTCAGGCTGTACAGTATTATGCTGGACTACTAGATTGGTTTTACTTAGCCAGAACATAACTCAATCGTGCACTTAAGACTTTGGCCTCCAACCTTTCCAGTGGAGCTACTGGTACAGGACTTGCCCTCTTACCATAAACAAGTAGAAAAATGGAAAAAAATGCAGAAAAAAATCAAAACCCTGTTTTTAGATAGTGGACAATGGGCAACACAGGACCGTGAGCCCTGAGAAAAGAGGAACACGCGAGGCGAGCCCCACTACCGTGGCTTTCGGCTGAAGAGCATTTGTCTGCTCGTAAAACAGAGTCAACACACATTAAAGGAAGACAAAAATATTCCGGTCATCAATATCATTTTATTAAGAATATCTACCACCCAATCACATTCTTTTTGACATGGAAAGCAGGAGGACAATATGAACCATAAGCAGGAGAAAAATCAATCAATAGAAATAGGTCCAGAAATGACAGATAGTAGATGTAGAGGTCAAGGGATTTAAAGTGGTTATTGTACACATGCTCCAGGATTTAGAGAAAATCATGATCAAATAATAAGAGAAATGGAAGATAGATTTTTTAAAAAATAAGTGGAATTACTAGAGAAGAAAAATATAATGTCCAACATGAAAAATCAACTGGATGGACTGACTAGACAATTAGACATTGCAGAGGAAAACAAGTCCAGTGAGACCGAAGATATGAAAAGAGAAAAAGTTCCAAAAGGAAGCACAGGGAGAAAGAGACTAAAAAATTTTAGCTGAGCCAAAATTACTTGTGTCTAAATATAAAGTGATATAGAGATCTAGAAGAGGGGAAATGAAAAAAAAATTGAAGAAATAATGATCAAAATTTTCCACATGCAAGAAGCTAAATAATCCCAAATATGATAAACAACGTCAAGTCATATCATAATCAAATAACTGGAAACTCAGGAGAAGGGAAACTCATATAGAAGCCAGAAAGAGACATGCTACTTATAGGCAAGCAAAGATAAAAATGTTTAGGAGAAACAGTGGAAGCCAGAATCTGATGAATTAATCATTTTAGGTTTTGAAATAAAAAGAGTCCAGGTAGAATTCTATATCTGATGAAAATGTCCTTCACAAATTAAGGAGAAAGAAATAAATTATTTTTTAGACCAAAAAAGCTGACAGAGGGTGTTTTTCATAAATGTGTGCTATAAGAAATAGTAAAGGATTTCTTTCAGGAGAAAGAAGGAAGATAAACAGAAATTTGGAAAACCAACACAAGAAGTTAATATGTAGGTAAGTATTTAAATGTCTTCAGGGGCACTTGGGTGTCTCAGTCGGTTAAGAGTTTGACTCTTGGTTTCAGCTCAGTTCATGATCTCATGGTTCGTGAGTTTGAGCCCCTCATCAGGCTCTGTGCTGACAGCATGGAGCCTGCTTGCGATTCTTTCTCTCCCTTTCTCTTTGGTTCCCATCCCCTGCTCGTGTTCTCTCTCTCTCTCTCTCAAAATAAATAAACTTAAAATTTTTTAAATAAATAAGTAAATAAATAAATATCTTCAAAACTGATTGTTTAAATCAAACAAAGTATGTTGAATTTTATAGTGGAGGTAGAAGTGAGCCATGACAACTCTAGCAAAAGGATGGAATATGGACAATGGATGTGTATTGCTATAAAGCTTTTTTTATTAGATATAAAATAGTGTGATGTTATTTGGATATAGACAGTTGTAAGTTAAAGCTGGTTACTATAGACTTTGGAACAACTATTACAAAATTTAGAGTAAGTAACAATTCAACAGAGAAGAAAAAGTGTGATATCCAGAAACAATCCCCCCCAAAAAATAAGAGGCAGGAAAAAAAAAAAAGAAACAAACAAAAAACATGACAAACAGAATATAAGTAAATAGCAAGATGGTAGACTTCATTCCAACCACAATGAAAATTAATTAAACTTAAATGTAACATTCATGTTATACTTAAAAAGCTGACAGGGAGTTGCCTCAGGCAGTTTACTTTCCTCAGTCTCCCCTCATGTTCCCGAGATGCTGTGGTTTCATCTATTGTGAATGCGTTTGGCTGAGGCAGCCCTGGGAGAAACAGCAGTCAGTAGCCTAACTTGAGAGAATTGCAGGAACAGACAGCAGCGTCGTGCCCACCGTGAGGGAGGCGTTGGGGGGCTCCTGCCCCGCACCTGGACCCGCAGCAGCACAGTGGCAGGGGACAAAAGCATGGTGAGGACAAAGAGAATGGCAGGGGGGACCTGGAGGCTGTTGCATGTCTGCAGGGTACGGATGGGGCAGATAACTCCAGTGAGTCTCTTTATGATGGAGAAGAGATGAAATGGGCATGAAAAGCCAGAACTCGGACCCGGACCATGGAATACTCTAGGGCAGGGATCAGCAAACTTGGTTCGATGGGCCAAATCCAGCCCCTAGACTCTAAAATCCTTACTGTGTGACCCTTTACGGAAAATGGTGCGGCATCCTGGATTAGGGCGATCAGGCAGAAGTTGCGTCAAGGAGACCCCTGGCGGGCTCCACACTTCCACAAGCCCCTGCAGAATGGCTGGTGGCCCAGCATCTGAAATCACAATCTGAGCCCCCGCCCCCCCCCCCCCCCCCCCCCGCCCGGAGCTGTTGCAAGGTCCTGACCTCCTTGACTCCTCTCAGCAGACCATCAGCTGCCCTCACATCCCTCGGGCCTGATCTACCTTTTCGGTTGGTAATTTGCCCCTTGTTTGCCAAGTCTGGCCCAGGTATCCCTCTTTAATGAAGACATGCTAGTTGAAAAAAAAAAATTAATGAAGACATGCTACTAATAGAAGCAAAATGCAGAAGTCAGACTGGAGGAAAAGAACCTATTTTTCTGTCTGAAGAAACCTACTTAAATATGAAGAAATACAAGGGTTACAATATAAAAAGGTATAAAAAAATACAGCAGGCTAATACTATTCACGAAGAAGGAGTGGGGAGTGGCTGTATTAGTAGGAGAAAAAGTGGGCAAGCAGTATTATAGGATATAAAGAAGGACACTTCATAATGATCAGGGGGCGCCTGGATGCCTCAGTTGATTAAGCATCTGACTCTTGATTTTGGCTCGGGTCATGATCTCATGGTCATGAGATAGAACCCTGCATCGGGCTCTGTGCTGAGTGTGGAGCCTCCTTGGGATTGTCTCCTTCCCTCCCTACCCTCCCCCCATACTTGCTTGCTCTCTCAAAAAATAAAAATTAAAAAAAAAATAAATAAGAAATAACAAACCCAAATGGTCATGCACCTAAAAACAGAGTTTCAAACAAAACACATAATCTAAATAAAAAAGAAAACAAAATCATAACTAGAGATTTCGATAATTCTTTCAGTAAATTACAGAACAGTAGGCAAAAAAAATCATTAAGAATATAGAACACTTAACCAACCAATGTAACATAATTGATATTTCTAGAGCAACTCATTCAATGGTAGCAGAACACGTTCTTTTCAGGTGCACGTGGTAAATTATCCGTAAACCAAGACACCATAAAGTTAAAAAGTTTAAGTACTACAGAATATATTCACTGAGCATGATGAAATTAATTAGCAATTAATAGCAGAAGGATATTGGTAAAATCCCCAAATACTTGAAGATTAAGCAACACGTTTTAAAATAGTGAATGGCTTGAAGAAGTACTCACAAGAGAAGTCAGAAAATATTTTAAAGTGAATGAAAACAAAGACATCAGATGACAAAATTTGGAGGCTATGGCTAAAATAGTGCTTAAAAGGAAATTTAGTTTTAAATGTGTGTCTTTGAAGAGGATTGAAAAATCAGTGGTGGAAGCTTTCACCTCAAAAAGTGAGATGAAGGACATAAACTCAGAGAAAGTAAAAGGAAGAAAATAAACAGAAATCGGTGAAATGGAAAGCAGATGAATAATCAAGAGACTTAAAGCCAAAAAGTGGTTCTTTGAAAATATCAATAAAATTAAAGAAACCTTTAGCTAGGCCAATTAAGAGAAAAATAATAAAAAAATAATAAAAAGAATTAGAGGGCAGAAATTACAAATACCAGGGTTGGTACATCTTGAATGATAGATCTCAGCCAGCCTCAAAGATGACTGCAACCACCCCCACATCCTGGTATTCATACTTTTGGGTATTTCCATTTTACATTAATAGAGACAACAAGCATGACCAAAAAATACTGTGGAACTTACCCAGTGGGACTCCCAAGGCCAAGTCTTGAAGACGTTGTGTCTTCCGCCTTGTTTGCCATTGGCTCGCTCACCCTGGGAGCAGCCAGCTGTCATGTCGTGACCGCAAATAAGAGGCGTGGTGACAAGGTTCATGTGACAAGGAACTCCTGCCAACAACCGGTCCTAATCTGTCAGAATCAGGGTGTGTGAGCCTCCCTGAAGGCCAATCCTGCATTTCCAGTCAGCCTTTCCAACAGCTGCGCCTTGGCTGGCATCTTGACTGCCACTTCGTGGGAGTTCCTGAGCCAGAAGCACCCAGCTAACACACTTCCGAATTCCTGACCCAGAATCCAGGGACCCGTGAGAGCTCAAAGATTTCTTTTAAACTTCTAAGCGTTTGTCTGTGCAGCAAGTAGATCATGCCGAGTCTATAGAAGGTTATTATCGTAAGCAACTTCACGTCAACAGATTTGACAACTTCGAAGAAATGGACAAATTCTTTGAAACGCAAAGGTTACCAAAATTGTGGCAGGAAGAAATGGGAAGTCACAAGCATCCTATCCCATTAAGTAAATTGAATTCATTAATAAAGACGTTTCCACAATGAAACTTCAAGCCATGATGGCTTCACTGGTGAATTCTATCAAACGTGTTAGGGGGAAACAGTACCCATCCTACACAGACTCGTAGAGGAAATGGAGGGAAAGGGAATATTTACCAATCCATTTCATGAAGCCAGCATACTTATGATAACAAAACCTGATTAAGAGGGCCCCTGGGTGGCTCAGTCGGCTAAGCATCTGACTTCGGCTCAGATCACCATCCTGTAGTCGTGGGTTTGAGCCCCGCATCAGGCTCTGGGCTGACAGCTCAGAGCCTGGAGCCTGCTTCAGATTCTATGTCTCTTTCTCTTTCTCTGCCCCTTCGCTACTCATGCTCTGTCTGTCTCTCTCTTTCTCTCTCTCTCTCAAAAATAAATTAACATTAAAAAAATTATTTTAAAAACCTAATTAAGTCATTACAAGAAAAAAAATCCAGTATTCTTCATTAACGTAGATGCAAGAATCCATAACAAAAAATACATTGAATCCTCGCTTGATATGATTTTATATATAGAGAGATATCTATCTATCTATCTATCTATCTATCTCCACCCATCCCCAAGTAAGAGAAAATAATGAACAGAAGTCAGTGAAATAGAAAGCAGATGAATAATCTGATTATATAAACATGAATCCAAATTATAACAGATATCTGACACTCAGAAACTTTTTCCATAGTGCCTTGGGATACCATCTCACCATTGGGATTAATTTAACTAGTGAGGTTGTATCAGGACAGCAGGTAAACATCAGATCAGCTCTTCAGTATTTTCCATCACACTTTGGATCAATTCTGATCTGCCACTGTTAAAGTATATGGCTTTAGAATTCCTCTCTCTCTGTCTGTCTCTCTCTCATGCTGAAGTTTAAAAATTTGTCTTTATATGATGATATATTACATCTATATACATATTTCTAGAGTTTCAATCACAGCATTTAATATGATACAATCAAAACAACTTCCCTAAAGAAACTTTTGAGAACAAAAAGTCTAAACGTAAATTCAATTGAAATGAAATAAATAAGCAAAATTGCATGTTAATAATAAGACTTGGCTTTATGCAGGATTAAATTTACGTGAGTTGATTATTAAGTTGATTCAAAGGGTACATTACTGAGCTAGGAGCTGGGACGTCTTACCTCTGGGTTCTGATCATGATGGAGGTTAAAGTTATTCTTTTGTTAGCATGAGAGTGATAACAGGGGACTGCCTTCTGTGTCCCAAGAGAAATAGTCACCCTCATCTAATATTCATGCCTATTACAGTTTAAAATGCAATGTTCCAACAAGACATTTTTTTAAATCTATGGGAAAGGAATTGAGATAACTCCATTTTTCTTATTTTTTTTTAATTTTTCAAAATTTTTTTTCAACGTTTATTTATTTTTTGGGGGACAGAGAGAGACAGAACATGAACGGGGGAGGGGCAGAGAGAGAGGGAGACACAGAATCGGAAACAGGCTCCAGGCTCTGAGCCATCAGCCCAGAGCCCGACGTGGGGCTCGAACTCACGGACCGCGAGATCGTGACCTGGCTGAAGTCGGACGCTTAACCGACTGCGCCACCCAGACGCCCCAATTTTTCAAAGGATGGTATGTTAATATTCACTTTAAATATTTTAACTATTTGATTTTCAATAAAAACACGTTGTGTTAATTGCCTGAGCCCTACACATTCATAAGCTAAAGGGTTGACCAGACGCAGGCAAGATGTGAAATATGCGATGTACTTTAACCCACCAGCCTGCAGCCTGCCCCTCACACGGGGCCTCCAGTCCTTCCAGTAGACTGGCCTTAATGGACGAAGGCACCATCTTCAGAAGGCCAGATAAAAAACAAATGTAGAACTTGAGAGATGGAACATATTAATAATCATCTACAATTCTCTGAGTACAGAGTCCTAAAGTTCTCAGAGGAGGAAAGAGGAAAGTGATCGCACCTTCCTCATCCTCTCCCAATAGCCAGGCGGTGGGGTGCATGTGCCCACGGGTGCTTGGGGGGGGGTGTCTGCAGGACAGAAAGAGATGATGCAAGTCAAGAGTTTTCTGCACCCACAAAATCCCCACCACCTGAAACTGTGTCTAGTGCACGTTCGCCATTGTTTACAGGAGCCATGTGAAGTTTTCCTTTTCTGGGAAGTTTTCCTTGCTTTAATATTTCTGACCCGCTTTTGTTTTCAGCAGTGCTTGTGGACTTGACTTTTTGTGAGCTGGGTGTATGTATCAGAACTACTCCTATCTAAAACTTGCCTCAGCTAGATTCAGAATTCCAAGTGCATTAATCATTACCTTTTTAACTAAATTCCCCCAGAGCATCAACCATGAAATCTATATTTAAGAATAAAATGCTACATATAATACCTAGATCCATCACTGGCAAATTCTTTTTTGCCATTAACACATTTCTCTGCTTCCCTCATTAATACTCCATATGTTTTCCTTTACCGTCCTCCTTTATTCTTTATTTATATTTATATTATTTATATCTTTATTCTTCAGAAGGGAATATGCGAGGAATTCTGTCCAGGATCCTGCTTCTCCTTCCTTCCCAGCATTTGTCCAAGCTTGAGGCCTGAGGCCACGCTGACACCTTCCCAGCTGTCTTCCTAAAAGCAAGACACAGTGAAAAGAGTCAGAAAGCAATGTTATCTGAGGCTGAGTATGGACAACAAGAAGGCCATGAGGTGCACAAAGTAAGCGCTCCTCTGTTACTGAGGACAGGAGCTGCTGATGGAGGGCATCAGAAAGAAGCAGCACTGGGGCGCCTGGGTGGCTCAGTCGGTTAAGCGGCCGACTTCGGCTCAGGTCACGATCTCGCGGTCCGTGAGTTCGAGCCCCGCGTCGGGCTCTGTGCGGACAGCTCAGAGCCTGGAGCCTGTTTCGGATTCTGTGTCTCCCTCTCTCTGACCCTCCCCCATTCGTGCTCTGTCTCTCTCTGTCTCAAAAATAAATGAACGTTAAAAAAAAATTAAAAAAAAAAAGAAAGAAGCAGCACTTTTCACTGGGGTAGTGTGAAGTCACACAGGGTCCTCCAGCAGTGCTTGTGCACGCGTGCACGTGTCCTTCTGCGTGCTACAAAGCAGCCTCAGACCGTTAGCCAACTGTTAATTCCAGGGAGCTTTTTGTAAATTCCAGGGATAAAATTTCTCCTTCACATCCAGAGAGAACTGGCTTAGTCTCACGCACAAGCCTCCTTACGGGTGTAGATTAAAAGCTGGCACCATTGGGGGCGCCTGGGTGGCTCAGTAAGTTAAACATTAGACTTCAGCTCAGGTCATGATCTCACGGTTCATGGGTTTGAGCCCCGTATCGGGCTCTGTGCTGCCAGCTCAGAGCCTGGAGCCTGCTTCGGGTTCTGTGTCTCCCTCTCTCTGCCCCTCCCCCCACTCATGCTCTGTCTCTCTTTCTCTCAAAAACGAATAAACATTAAAAAAAAAAAAAGGCTAGCACCGCAAAACCTACGTGGACTCCACTTTTTACCTCCTTGCTGCCTTGGGTAGCATAAGGACCTAAAATGAAGACAGAGTAATGACTCTTAACTGTCGATGGTTCCTTCCTTTTTAGTCTTTGGAAAAAGAGATGGAAAGCCAAGATGAGGTAAAATTAGAAACCTCTTGCCTGGTTGTCGGTGGATACCTTTTACTGTCCTCTCTTCTCCTGGCCCCCTAGGGCCCAGAGCCCTCATTTCGTCCCGTGGCTATCCTCTTGACCTGCTCTGTGCATCAATATCATCCTTCCTTGAAGGTTTGTGTCTCAGTTGTTAAGGAAGGGAGGCACATCTGACACTCAAAAAATTTGACTAGGACAGTTGCTTGTTGTTTCTTCAACTCTTACAGAACTGGACTTTCAAATGATTTGGGGGAAACTCTTGGTAGAAAGGGACCCTTTTAGATTACCTTGAAAACGAAAGTACGCCTGAATTTCCTGTTTTCCCATATCTCCTCTTGGAAGCCGAGACACCTGCCAGCCTGCGGCCGCTCTGAAGACAGAGCTCCTGCCACTCAGGGAAATCAGCATCCTTCCCAACATCCTCAGTGCCTGCTTCATCCTGATCCTGATAGTCAGGATTAAATTCTTCTGACTGCCTGGCTTTGGGCTCCTTCACAGGGACAGCTCCCCCTGGAAGGAAAGAGAGAAAAGACCTCGGTAACCTTCGTGCCTGGAGCAGCACAAGCCACGCTTGCAGGTTTCCTCACCGGTTTCCGCAGCTCAGCCATTGTGCCCCCCGGAGGGCGGGGGATGCGTCCTCCCCTGTGGCGGCAGCTCCGCTATCCATGGGGGGTTCTGCTAAAGCCCCCCTCACACGGAGAAGGGAGGCCAACAGGAGCATTTGCACCACTCATCTGGTCATTCTCCTCCTCACTTCCGGTCCATATCTCGTGTAGGCAATGGCACCCAACGCTAGACATAGGGCACAGATTATGCAGCTTGGTTCTCTTTTGAAGAAAATCCGACAGAAATGTCTAGCACTCTGTGTGAGATTATTTATGGACTGATTGTGTTTTCTTCCGCTGCAATTCTAAGGCAGGAAAAGTCTCATTTAATACCTGTTATGTTACTTCTGCGTGGGGCTTGTTGTCTCCTATTTACTACCTTGTGATTTAATGTCTTGGTTGACAAGAGGTATTCACGTAGTGAGATGACAACACACTGATGTAACAAATTCTGATTCCTCCATTTTATGAAATGATGTTATTAGAAGCTTTGCTCAGATTTCCTGCAGGTTTGTTCTTGGCACAGAGAACTGGCAATTAGTTATGCTGCCCATGATTCTGATGGTATGATTTTATCAGCACGAGCCCAGATAGATCACGAGATGAAACTGGTTCTAGTTTTTAGATATTGTCAAAGAAGAATTTTTGGATATTAATTATTTTGTAGCTGTAACACCTATTTCAAACATTCTCCAAAGTTGACTTGTGTATAGCAAGTCATGTTTTTAACAATTTCCCTCAGTAATACAAACGAAGAAAACAGTGGTGAACAGAATAAATATTTTTGCCCTCATGGATCTTTAAATTCAAAAAAGAATAATAAGAAAAATAGAGCATCTCTAAAGCATTGATGTAAAGAGAATAAACATCATATATGCATTGATACTGAAATATGTAGTAGAAAAACCAAAATTAGGTTTGTGGCAGGGAGGGGGCAATGAGATAAGAGAATGGATTTTACTAAAGGGTATTCAGTCTTGAGATTTTTAAACTAATTTGTTATAGCATTTTCATTTTAATTCTCTGTGAGTCAACGCCACTACCTTACAATTTGGTGGTTCAGAATGATTGTGGCCATCTTGTGTGCTGGAGAACTTAGGAGATTCTAGAATACCTTTCCCCCCCCCCCCCCCCCCATGCATCCTTATGTTCCCTTCCTATTTCCTGGGGAAATTTCTGGCTTTGTCTTTAGACTCCCTGATGCCTACATTACTCTGGAAGATTGTTGTTCCCATGGTTAAAGCTGGTAAGCTATACGCTTTATGGGGGGGGGGGGGGTCCACCAATTTTCCTTCCTAGGGGGGGGTCTAAGCAGAATAATTAATTTAGAATTCACAAAAGCTAAATTTGGAGCACTTAATCTGTTCCAAGAGCAAATGGTTTAAATGTTAGCTCACTTAATTGCCAGAACAATAATATAAGAAAGGCACTACTATTATAAGGATAATAGATAAGGAAACTGAGGTACCAAGGTGCTAAGTCACTCTCCAAAGGAAAGGCACTGAAACTGTGATTGGAATCACCACTTCGTGACTTCAGGCTCTAAGGGTTCAAAGCCCACGCTCTAACTGACTTTTCCAGTGTACTGATGCACAGAGATTGTGGGGCAGATCGGCTCATCCATGAACTGAATACAATCATCTTGCTTATTTTTCATAGATCTTCAGCTGGCTGGCCTAATGTTATTGAAAAAGAGCATGTTGTCTTCGGTGACAAGCATGTGACTGGTAAAGGAAGCAGGGAAGTGGCGTGGAGAGCACATCTCAGAGTTTCCCACCACTTTGCAAAGTAAGTGATTAGATGTAGTTCAGCATTTACAAATCTCACTCCCCTATGTACATCTGTGGCCTCCAATTAAATTGAAAGTTTCATTCTTAGAGAACTCCAAATGTGGACCCATCAGCAGCATTTAGGTTCGTGTTCTTGTATTCAAAATACCATTTTATGTGGTAGTGAGTAAAAATGAGATAGAATGATGAGATGGATCTACTAAAAGTCTGTCCTAAAAACCACCAGAACTTTCTCTAAACACAGTCCCTCAGTCTTGTTTTTATTACATTGGAGAAACCACAGTTTGAGTTCCCAATTATTGCTGCAAGGTGGATGATAAAGGATCACAGTACAAACAATTTTTAAACATTTGGGTTGTCATAGTCCTTACTTCATGCCTATCGGATCTGCAGACTGTTCAGCCTGCTGTGGACGACGCATCTTTCATAGGGTTTGTTTTCCCATAGGGAGATGCATAAAGTCTTGGTTGCTTTTTTTGTACCCGGTTCACTTTTCGTGCTTTTATCACACGGGATGGGCTCTCCGAAGCTTGATGTGAAATCTCTGTCTCGAATTCTGAAATGGTTCCACTAGGTTTATGTAGATCATCTGCTGAGTAAATTGCAAATCATGTAGATTATATGTGTAAGTTGGTTGGAACTGGCAGAAAATTAACAAAAAAACTGATGCAGGCCCAGGGTATTGCAGCATTATTAGTAACAGCAAGATAGAAGAAACGACCCCAGTATCCATAATCACGAGACTGGTTGAAAAAAGACGGTACATTCACATGGTGATATGTGCCTGCCTGTTGAATGGGACACAGAGTATCTTTATAAGTTGCTCTGTGTAATCCCAGGACGTATTATTAAATGAAAAAGCAAGGCTCAGAATAGTGTTTCTGATACAATCAGTGTGCGTGTACACATGTGTGTGTTTACTTGCTTATATTTTCCGAAAGAAACTATGGAAGGTTAATCCAAAAACTAAGGAGCATATTCACCCATATGAAGAGAGAGGATGTAGGGAAGAAGAGACAGTAGTGAGAGCTGCTTTCTCCGAACATTTGTACGTTACTTTGACATTGGAGCTATGCAATGTCTTACAAAATAATAAAACCAAAAAGTGGATTAACCAACCCGTCTCCTACCCCAATCAAAACTAAAGCTAATTTTAAAAATATTGGTTGGAAAAAAATTCTTTTCTTTTTAAATGTTTCTATTTTATTTTTGAGAGAGTGAGAGAGACAGAGCATAACAGGGGAGGGGCAGAGAGAGAGAGAGGGAGACACAGAAACCAAAGCAGGCTCTAGGCTCTGAGCTGTCAGCACAGAGCCCGACGTGGGGCTGGAACCCATGAACCGTGAGATCATGACCTGAGCCGAAGTCTGACACTTAACCGACTGAGCCACCCAGGCGCCCCTGGAAAAAAAATTCTTAATAACAATGTGGCAATAAAATGCTAAAGAATGCATATAGATGAGTCATTTTATTGTTATGGAGAAGAATTATGAAGAGGAAAAGGTAGTCTTTTCTCTATATGTCATTAGATTCTAAATCAGTTACTAAGGTTTTGATATTTGCCATAAACAAGATCTAAAATTACAAAATGCCCTGTGTCCTCTGGGTCGAGAAAGAAGTTAAACAGCGTGTGAAGATGAGACAAAACTGTGTACAGGATGATCAAAGTGGACAAGGGAGAGAGTCCTGCTCTTGCCTTCATTCAACTGACGTCTCAAGTTCTTGGCTTGTCAGGGTCATAAAACATGAACAGAGTTCATAGGTTTGTAACAAGGTTGACCCCAGAGGGGCTCCCCTTTGTCCGAGGGCTCCTGGCTGTCACACACTTGTAGGTGGAGGTCCTTGTTCACTTCCAGATGTAGTGACAAATACTCCCTGACTTGCTGATCTTCTTGGGATTTGGAGGGTCATTCCTGACTGCCCAGAATCTTCTTCCAGGCTTTGCCTGACTTAGGGAAACAACAATCAGTGCAAACATTTTAAAAATGGTTTTGTCATTTTTCAATTGTTCCAGTGAGGGGCAAGATAAAAAGTGAAAAATGAGAACCACTGGGCACATATACTAGAAATAGAACAGAGGACAATTCTGATATCGTAAATTATGTGGATCGCCTCGTTGGTGAATGGCTGAACAATCAATGGTAATTGAAAGGATAGGAACTAAATTGGAGAAATTGGTGTCGGAAACAACCTACCTTGATATGCTGATAGGTCACGATTTGGAGAACCCATCACGTTAGTGTATAAACCCAGCTGTCTTTCACTGGTTAAATCAAAGTGGGATGAAGGGCCAGAAAGTTTCTTGGAAGATTTCTGAATGAAATTGACAAGCAACTGCACTGTTCATTATGAAAATATAGCTGTTGCCATACTTTGGATTTTTTACTTGATTTTTTCCCAAACTAAACAGTAACTGTTTTCTGACACATTATCTTCTCTGTAAGGAGGAGACTTTGATTCCTGTTATACTTAGAAAATGGCCACAAAAGGTAGAATACTGTACCACTGCCCTTTTCCATAACCATGGAAACTTTTAAAAATTTGTTTAAAAAAGTCCAAAGTAAAAGGATTGCCAGGTTTTGATAAGTTCCTTTGGTCTGAAAGTGGGAATAAATCAAAAACATTTGGAACCGACAGGATGCTGATGGTATTTGTTATTTTAAAAATGCTTCAAGGCATCCCTGCAAAAAGGTTTGAAATTTGAAAACCGCTGGGGCCACCCAAAATGTTTACACATTCTGTTATCAGGATGTAGAAATAGGTTAGTGAGGGGGATCACACACACTTCAGATTAAACTGCATTTCTCAAGAGCCCGGCATCCAACTCTGTTTTTTAGTATAGTGTAAGTAATGTTATCAAGGTAAAAATGAATAAATTTTATGAAACATAATGGGCATCTGACTCCTGAAATACATTATCAGTGATACTCTGTTTTTTATATGCAATACTTCAAAACCTTTTTATTTCCTGCCATTATCCTGTGCCGATTACCTTCCTTTGAATGTGGGGATTCGGAGCCCTTATCATTTCCCATAAATCTCTTAATCCAATTCTAATCCCAGAGATTCATCCCTAAGAACTAAATAGCAGTTTGATAAATATTCTACCCCTATCATCATCAAAATGGAATAGCCCAAGATAGCAGCACTAGGCATCCTAAGAGCACTTATTATAGTGAGAGAAGCTTCTCTGATCCTTCTGGTAATCTTGTCTTATCACAGAACAGGAAGACCTAATACATAACATGTTAAAACAAACAAACAAAAAAGCCAACCGAAAAAGATTAGATGTTGTTGACCTTGGCAAATATAAACAGAACATAGATCCTAAGGACCAAGGGGAAAGTCCCTTACTATACATCAGGCTGCACAAATACAACAGGGCTGACTTTTCAGTCACAAGGATGCCCGTCTGTGGTCGTGACTCGCAGAAACTGCACTGGAGCTCAAGAAAGTATAAGAATCATACTGTGACATTTCATATAAAGAACAGAATTCAGAATCAGTGGCACTACCCTTGTACCTGTGAAACAGGCCAGAGATGATGATCGCAGGAGGCATTGAAGCCAGCCTGCCTGCTGGATTCTTCTTTCCTGCTCTAAGAACTAGCCCCTCATTTCCCTCATCTGTCAATGAAGGCCCCTCCTTCACTGGTTTATTGTGAGGATTTAGTGATTTAAATCACGCCTGCCCTTGAAGACGGTGCCTGGGATGTCGTAAGTTTTCAAAAAAATATTACCCAACGTTCCTTTTTGTCAGAAGAGGGAATAGAAGAAATGCTGCATATCACCAAATATTATAAAAAAATAATACAGGTTCGTGGCAAAGATGGTCTTTATTAGTATTTTATAAATATGTTTCATAACGGATGAGAAGAGGCATGATAATCTCCAGGGACTGTACATAAAGAAATGTCATTCTATTGATGAAGATTGAAAAATATAACTATTATTTTATAGTCTTCTAAAGACTTTAGAAAGGATTTCACGCAGATTTTAGGGAGCTGATCTGGTTAAGAGTGTTCCTCCAAGAGGACTTTCCCAGGGGTCGTTTATATATTGTAGGAGGAGCTGCCGATGCTCCCGTCCACATTCCCGGCCTCACCTTCCTTCAGAGGGGCAAGCCTTCCTTCCAGAGTCTCAGGGAAATCTCCGCGCAAGGGCTTTCCCTGGAATGCTCAGGCTTGAGAAGTTGATGCCCCTGGAGCAGCCTGTGGGCCCTGATGGAAAGGAATTGGGGGGCAAATAGCCCGACTTCCTCACTCCTTGGGAAGAAGTAATTCCGTGTGGAACTGCAGCATCTCCGCGAAGGTCCTCAGCAGTAACCTGGTCACTAACACGCCCTGTGTGTGGTATCATCTTCCCCTTTGCTGCCTCACTTCTCCGTGCGCTGCGGTTCCCTCCCGAGGTCACGTCCCACGTCAACAACTTGCCCTTGAGTCCCTCTCTCAGCATCTGTTTCTAGCACAACCCCAGACTCCCCTTGACTCCAGAGCCCGAGGGAAATTATACATAACGAGGTTTTCAAAAGGACTCGAGGGCAGGAGCCGGAGCACAGGCTGGACATGGCACTTCAAAACTACCTTGCATCACGTCCTTCCATTTCCAAACACAGCAATATGGTTTTGCACACATTTTAATGGGAGTTGATCTCTCCTATGAGATATGACTCCAAGGAGAGGTGCGGCTGGAATCCTGAGCCCGCGGATTCTCCATCAGCTGCCTTTTGTCATCCGTCCGGGTGCACGAAGGCAACGGTGAGAAGGGAAACTGCAAACCAAGTATGCTGTTTACTATTTTAAGTTTTTGGCTTCCAGTCCTCAGCGTGGAGGGCTCAGCTTTTGCGAGCTGGCCTGTGCTGGCTCCTGGGGGAAGGAAACCCTATCCTTCTCTCCAGTCTCATCTTTGCCCTAAGGAGGAAAGGCAAAGAGTTGGGTTGGTGAGATTGCAGGGGTGCTCACTGAAGCCACCTGCCTAGGGGCAGTGACTTATCTGCAAAGGAAACATGGTCTCCATTTCTCATTTGGGCAAGGGCTTTGCCTTGCATTGTTATGGTGAATTCTGAGACTCTGGTTCCAGCTTGGGGAGAAAAACAGCAGGCGTAGGGCCTCCTTGATTCGGGAATATTTACACCTAACTAGTATAGGAAAAATAAAATACTTCCACATGATTCAACTTTACTCACTGGGGTTCTACTCTGGCACAAAATCCTAGTTCATGGGAGAGTCCTGTATTTCCTACGTTGCCACAATTGTACGTACAGGGTCTTTTGAGGAGGAAGCATGGCTAGCCAAGGCAGGAATCAGGGGATTTCAGTGTTCTTGGAGTCTCAGCTTAATGCAACTCCTGCATGAGATCAATCTCTCATTTGCTGGAAACCTAAGAGCCTGGGTGACTTCATTTGTATAAACTAGACAGATTAAGGGAGTCTAGGCTAAAAATAGGCTTTATTTACTTCTTTTTATCCACATCCAAACCCTGGCCACTGGTAGGCCACTCAGATCACAAGAGGCAAAGGAAAATAAAGCTAACAAAAATGGCACGGAGGGAAAGATTATTTTATACTCCAAAATCCAGAGCACCGCCGATATCGGCTAGGATTGTCTGTCTGTAGGCATCTCCGGCTGCCACAGGGAAGATTTCTCAAAGGGAGTCTTTCTCACCCATGGCACATATGCTTATTGAGTGCTTCCCGAACACGAGAAACATCACAGTGAAAAAAAATTATAAAATTAAGAGCCTGTCTTCATAGAGTTTACCCTAACCTGGCCTTATTGTAGTACCAGAGTAAAAAATCCAGAGAGGAAAGAGAGTTGTTTCAAGTGCAAAAGATCACCTTTAAGCAGAATCCATAATTGTGAATGCACACTAAAGAATTTAACTCATCCACATGGCAAAAAACCTGAGGAAATTCTGCTGGATCGAGGCTTTGGCTTCGCTTCTTAGTTCATGACACAGTGCCAAGGAAAGCCACTCTTTCTCCCACATGACCTGCATTGATTCCTATTGGCATACTTCCTGGAGGCTTGAGGTGAAACAGCGTTAAGATGAATCCAGCACTGTGCAAAGCAGAGAGGAGAAACAAATAGTCTGAGACCTGGTTGCCACCCCTGTTCTGTGGGATTCAATGATTCTGAAGCCCACACTCCTTATAGATTTCCTTTTATGGGAGATCCTATGATAGTGGCACTAGCATTGTAGGGGTTTCTGCTTTTTCCAGATGCAACTATGTCAATGGACTTAGAAGTGGATATTACAGTTGTAGTCAGGACTCCCCGGAAAACTGGGAGTTACTTGACCTGGGTTTATTGGTTCGCAAAATGCTTCCACATGATTCAGCTTTACTCCCTGGGGTTCTACTCTGGCACAAGATGGCGTCTACATAGTATCCAGGGGCGGAGGTGTGACTGTCCCTGGTACACAGTGGTAAACAGCTTAATCAACTGTCGTCTGAAGTATCCATCAAAGGCTAGGATGTGAGGGGCTGGGCTGCCCTGCCAAGAGACAGCGTTTGTTGTGCTTTTAGTGACAGTGAAAAGATTAAAGATTAAAGAAAGAAAGCGATGAGCTGAATTTCTCAAGTTCTTGACTCAATGTGCAGACTGAATCTCGGGGGCTTCTTACAACTGCTAAATGAATCTCTCATTTTTTCCTGAGCACTGAAATAGCTAAACAGCACACGTACCGTGTGTTTCTGTAGCTGTGGATCTCCACAGCAGCATGCTTTACAGCCTCTGCAGAAATCTGACGGGACAGCCAGGGCAAAGGGTGGTGGTAATGGAACTCCTGACAGTGGAATGGACTTACCCAGGATAGATTCAGAGGAGTAAAGGAATCGAGGTATCTAACTCCAACAAACTTTCCATACCAGGTGAAATAACCCCTTGCTCCTTTCTAAGAGCCTGTTCCTGCCTCGTTTAAAGACTTAGAATCTCACCGGCTGGAGGGAATTCTATTGCAGTGGGAAACGAGTTAACCTCCTCATCACACGGTATTACATCTAAATATACGACTAAGTTAGATCCCATAACTAGGGGGCAGGGGATGGGAGGAGGGATAACAAAGTCAAGGCTGGTAGGATGTGACTTACCCACTGAAAGAATTGGAGCAGTACTCTGACTCACATCAGGAAGGATCTGGGGAACGTGTCTGGGCCTGCTTGAGCAAAGAGGGGAATCAGAGTTTCAGATTGGGCTGAATCGATCCACACGAGTGCCAGAATTCTGGGTGCAGGGTGGCTTTAACAGCTGGCAGTAATGATAATGGTTTGGTTGAGTAACTAAAATAAAGTCTCAGGTGGCTCTTGCCGAATCAAACTGGGAAGGCAGAAAATGCTTGGGATGGAATCAGGGAAGAAATCCCAAGGTTTGGGAGATATAAAATATGTTGGAGTGAATTTAACATATGCATCTCACTTCTCCCCGCTCGCTTTGGCCAGAGAAGGCTCTGAAGACACAGCCTTCGTGAGCGCCTTCAGAGGTGCTCTGCTCCCAGCTGTCTGTCGGCTTGAGCCGCCGGAGGAAGACACGACAATTGAAGTGACTCCCTGATTGCATTGGATAAGGTACATTGCTGAAGTGACAGAAACCAAGTTGTCGCAATGAATCCCCCAAAGCAAGATAGATGTGCTTGCCATAATAGCCATCAGGCATGGTGTGGTTGGTCATCACGGTGCTCTGGTCTGGTCTGCAAGGTCCATCCATGGTGGTGGCTGCGTCACCTGAGATTCTGAGGGTGAAAATAGACGGTGAGCCCATTAAGGTCCTACTTGATTTGTATATCTGAGCAAGGACAGGTCAGGTGAGCAGAGCTCTGGCATGGACATAATCATAATGGCGACCCTTCCTTTGATTCCACACTCAGGGTCCTTTGTTTGAAGGAGAAGCCAGGAGTGCATACAAAAAGCTGTGCAATAGCAACCCAATAATATTTTTTGAATCTCCTGATTAGCATTCCTCAGAGGACTCTATGGTTATCTCAAGAATACCCAGAAAGACGAAAAGAGAAATACCTCGATCTTTATGGTCAAAATATCTTTAAGTTTTAACCTGTCTAACCCTTATTCCTTGTAGACTAGCCTCCTGCAGATCTCTCTGGATATTGCTCTAGTCACATTTTCCCAGAAATTAAGGCTTGTAAGTACGGAGAAAGTAGACTCAGGCTACAACTTCTAGTCTCCAGGCCCCTGATCATACCAGGGTGGGAACTTGGACGCCAATACTCTGCTTTGTTATATTACCATAACTATAAGGCTTGAACATCAGTCTTTGATTATGCCAGGGTTGAGGCTGGTACTTCTCTAATCATGGAGCTTAAGAGTCTCAGAGTCTGAAATCATTTCTTAATATTGTTTGTTGGGTCCTGTAAGATCTATCTGTGCTGTTCCAGAATTCAGAGGGCCACAGAAGATCATACACTTGCTGTTGCTTTTTCCCTGGGGTTTGTCCAGTGAATGCTGTCTCTGAAGCCTTACTGTACATAGTCTTAGATCCTTCTCCCTTCATATATAGTTGGGTGCTTAACCCACTGAGCCACCCAGGCAACTTTATAAACTACCATGAATAACAAGAATTGACTGAAGGTGTTTCCATTGACGGATAGAATCCACATTGTTTCCTTGGCCTGTTATAATTCCTCATGTGAAATTGGATGATAATACCACGTACCTCTCAGGTTGTTTTGAGGTTAGATGAATTAATATAGGTAAATTTCTTAATTTATGGATAGTAGTATGGATAGTGTATGGATAGTACCAAAAGTCATGGAAGTTTTGCTATTATTATTGTTAAGAACAGCCAAGTGGAAGCTTCTGGGGTTTCCCCCACCCACAATGGGAATAAATCAAAGACATTACTGCAGACCTGGAGAAATTACAAATATTTGCCATATCATTTAAGGCTTGAAAGATGTAGGGGTGGAGATTCTCTGAGCTGTCCAGTTCAGCTAGTGAAAAAGACAAATTGATCATAGAGAACGACAGAAGATTATCAGAAGTTTAATCAAGTGAGGATTCAATATTGCAATTTTGTACAAGATGTGGTCTCTTCATTGGAACGAATCAATATGGCCCTTCCTTAGCACCCGCTGCTTTGACAAATGTTGTTTTTTCTCTATCACCAAAAGCAGTAAATCACAGAAAGTTTATTTTCATGTGACAGAGACAGCTGCACATCTTCACTGCCTTGTCACACGGTGGCATCACTTGTCCGGTTCTGTGTCCCAAGTCATTCTGCAGGGATAAGTAATTACTTCATCAATGCTCAGGACATCATCCTGGCCATCACCCTACTGACACATAGAATGGAAACATAGCAGGGTCCCTACTACCTTGGTAAGATACATGAGTACCCAACCTGGAAAATAAATGTCACAGAAGTGCAAGGATATTTCGCTTCCATAAAGCTTATGAGAGTCCTATGATCTAAGGTGGCTCCTCTCCAAAATGGAAAACAAACAAACAAAAAACCTCTTTGATTTTGAAAGAAAAATGAAGCGTAAAAATGAAGCTGACCTATATACAGTGGCCCCAAACGACTGCCAGTTTGACCCGAAAACAGGAATGTTCCCCAATTGGTGCAGATGCCATGCAAGCAACCCTTCTGGCTCAGTGGGTCCTACACATGTTGCATAGGCCCTGTGCTAAGAGAGGCAGAGGGAGCTCTGATGATTTTGGAAGCATGTCATGGCTTTGCTACAAGTAAATAGCTCTTGACTTGCCTCTGAGCCCGACTACATAGTCAAGGCCTGACAGTAATGTCTCATGTGACCGTTAGATCTTGGCTGTCCAGTATCAGCGGAATGTTATCTGACTCACTGTGTCATAAATTTTGGTATTCATAGTGGTTGAGTTTTACACTTAGTAAGTATGTGAGCTTGGGCAAGATTCCTTGTTGTGCTTTGGTTTCCACATTAACCAGAGGTTGACGATAGTAAATACTCCTCAATGTTTTGATGGGATTAAATGGTTTGGCACCTGTAGACCACAAACAATAGTTTCTGGCATATAATAAGGGTTTATTAAATGGTAACTGTTAGAATTTCTGTTCTCCTTGGAGGAACAGGACCCTTAACCCTGTAGAGCCCAGAGTTGTAAGGGTGAATACTAGGGATGATGATGGTTCACTCCTGCACCCAAGCCCATGTACTCTTCATATGGGGGTCCACAGCGCCATATAAAAGTTTCTAATTCAGTGTAAGTAGCCTGTCCTGGAAGATGGGGGCCCATCCTCACAGAGTTTTGCTCTTGAGCTGGTGCTGCAGTGCCTGCGGGTGTTAATTCCAGGGCTTGTGGGGCGCCTTCCTCATCGATGTCTGCCTCGCCCCACGAATGGGCAGAGCCATGTTCCCAGGTATTGGCCATGTTGCCTCCAAAATGAGGACACCTACCTAGAGCTGTCCTTTGTTCCGAGTGGTAGGTGTTCAAAATGCAACAGTTTGCCTTTTACTTTGAAGGGAATGTCCTGGCACATGCTTGATCACTGGAGCCCCCAAATCTTTCCTGAAGGGACATGTCTCTGAATGTTCACGGAATCGCCACCCTGTCCCCTGGAGCGATTCTGTGTCTTCACGAAACCTCCTTGCTCGTCTTGTCAAATTAGCATGATGTCACTGATACAGTGGATCCATGTAATGTTTTGTGGACTATCCACAAAATCTAGATCTCTTCGGACTATATTATGACAGAGTGGGATTATCAAGAAAGCCTTGGGGAAAACTGAATGTTGTAACTTATTTTTTTCCAAGAGAAAGCTAATGGTTTCTGATCTTCATTGTTGATTGGGAAAGAAAGCATGTATTAATTAATGTCACTAGCTGCGTGATACATAGTTGAGGCCATATTTGCTCTTGCAATGATGCTAACCCTCTCATGGCAGCTGGTCAGCCTATGACTTGAAGTTTGTAATCATTCTCCAGGATCCATCCATTACTTGCAGGACCCAGCCGGACAAATAAAATGGAGCTGTAATAGTCACCAGGACCTCGCTGTCTTCTAGATCTGTGAAGATGGCATGAATCTGTTGTCTTTTCTGGCATATCTCTTCTGTTGACTCTCTTGACTGGGTGGGAGTGATGTCGGAGATTTCCCCGATATCATAGCTCTTACCACACAGCCCACGACCCCACTGTGAAGGTTACTCTGATTTTCAAGCAAGTCAAATGTCTACTTGGGAACTTCAGAAAAGAACTTTGGGTAGATTTATAGACCCATAGTCTCACTATAGTTTGGATTTATTCGGGTAGATTTATAGACCCATAGTCTCACTATAGGTTGGATTTATTCGGGTAGATTTATAGACCCATAGTCTCACTATAAGTTGGATTTATTTGGGTAGATTTATAGACCCATAGTCTCACTATAGGTTGGATTTATTCCGGGAGTCCATTTATTACCTAGACCCCCTATGTTCCCATTATAATGGGGGGGGGGGCGAGCGGATAGTTTAGTTATCTGGGTATCCATATCAATTCAGACCTGTGTCTACTAGTCCTTGAAATGCCTGTGTATTGCCCTCTCCTCAGTGAACAGTTACCTGAGCAAATTGCTTTAGGTTCTTCTGGGGAACAAGTGGAGGCATGGTTACAATATGCATTTGCCATGTTTTTGTTGGGTTTTGCCTCCTATGGACTCAGCTCTCTCTTCAGTTAATGGCCCCCAGCTTTGAAAACTGCCTCAGGATTGTGGCTCTTTACAAGCAGTGACCATCCTCTACTCATCCATTCTTGCTTTCTTTTGAGTATATGTGGAAGAGTACCCTCATTGGTTGCACATCTGTCTTTCTGCTAAGGAAGCCTTGTCGTGTTCATCACCTCCATACCTCCCCATGAAGCAAACCCCATCAGCTGCCACTGTGGCCTGGATGGTTATTATGATCATTGTGAGCCCCTGCCTCCTAGATTCTGCTGTTTAAAAGCCTCTAGCAGGGCGGCTGTGTGGCTCAGTCGGTTAAGTGGTTAAGCTCTTAGTTTTGGCTTAGGTCATGATCTCACGGTTCATAAATTCTAGCCGTGCATCAGGCTCTGAGCTGACAGCTGGAGCCTGCTTGAGATTCTCTCCCCCCCCCCCCCATGCTCGCTTGCTCTCTCTCTCAAAAATAAATAAACTTTAAAAAAATAAATGTAATACACATTTAAAAGCCCCTGGCTTCATTGCTTCTGGCCTCAGCATCTCTGTTGCTTTTGGTAAGGCCAGTTCTCTTACCACTTCTCCTCTCTCAGACCTGGCTCGCATAGGGCAGTCACTGCTGACTCTTAGTGAAGCTGTTGCCTTTGTTATCAGCTAATTTTTGAGCCTCTCAGTCTCCTGCGTCTCTGAACATTCCTCGGTTGGGGGAGGAGGAGACAACACCAAATGATTTGCTGGCCTCACCAGAATATTACCGCTCTAGCATGGTCACGTTTCTGAGCCTTCTAATCAGTTCCCCACAATCTACCATCGCCATTCAGGAATTTCAGTTGTGTTCACCACCCACCATTCACCACCTAGGATGGCTCCTAACCCCTAGTTTGCATCTTCCCCGGGGGGCCCTGGCAGGGTGTTAAGGCCCATATCACAAGAGAATGCTCTAAGTCAGGAAACTCTCCCTTATCTTATTTTCCAGTCCCCTTGATCAAGAGACCTCTGAAAGCAATCTGGAGAGATTCTGTGTCTTCACCAAGCCTCCTTGCTCATCTCGTCAGATTAGCATAATGTCACCCATACGGTGGATCCATGTGATGTTTTGTGGATGGACTAGCCACACAATCCCTGACTCCCACCATACCAGTGTGCTGCTGGGATGTGCTGGCTAAGTCTTGAGATCCTTCGTGACAGAGGCTCTTCATACCTTTGGGACAGCTAGCATGTCCCTGGTTGGGTTATGCTGTGGCTTACCTGTTGCGATGGTCAATATCATGGGAGAACCCCTGAGGCTCTGCAGAGGACCAGCGCTGTGCTTTCTTCCCCCCTGGGAGTGGGGCTAGGTTTTGCTAGAAAGGGGTGGTTCCCCTGGGTAGGCTCTGAGAGCTCAGAAGGGTCTGGATGTTGATGGGGGAGGCTGTGTACGCATGGGGACATTGTGTACTTTCCCCTCGAGTTTGCTGTGAATCTAAAAGTGCTCTAAAAAATTAAGCTTATTAATGTAAAGAGTCTTTGGAACCCAAACCTCAAGGGACATCTACCCAGATATTCTCATTTCAGTTGCCAGGGTTCCAGGTGTACCCAGCCTGGGTTCCAAGCTTGGCAGGACAGACCTGCTTCAGCCGAGGCTTCGGCTGTCTTTGAAGACAAGTGACTGTAATGTAAATCCTCAGTTTTGTCTTAGGCCTTTAATGTTCTTGCAAGAGAGAAAATCGATGTCTTTTAGGCTCCCACCAAGGATCCTGGTCTTTACACTTGATTCTCAATTATTTGTTAAATAGTATCAGCTTTTCATTAGGAAGGACAGTGCCTTGACTTAATGGCAACCAATTGATTCCACTGTTCTTTTGCAGGCCGTTTCCAATTCTTGGTAGATTCCCCAGTCATGGCGTTTCCTGCCGCAAGAATAGTCTCTCGAGTCACGTCAGTGACTCTTTAGTAATTGGGCTATCTCTTTGTGTGGGGGTCCGTGCGTGGCTCACACACAGCTTGGGATGGGGTCCTCATCATCCGACCTGTGGTTGGCGGTGCAGTCTGGGAACCACGTCTCTCCTGCCATCTTTCTTGGACTATTCTTGGAGTCAGTTGGGTTCTGGGAAGCAGATGCTAGGATGGAGACAGGACTACTGGAGGCTTTTGTGAGAGGGGAGAGGAAGCGAGGTCGAACTGCAGGAGCCGTCAGGCCTTGATGAATCTGACAGAATCCCTGGCAGCCAGTGGGGAGCTCCAGAGCAAGGTCTCCCTGGTGGACAGTTGGCCAGTCGGCAGGAAGCGGCCAGGACTTGGTACTTGAGCCTCGCTCCAACATCCGTCATCATGCAGGAGCATCCTGACGCTAGGGGCCTTGGTGGCCACCCATCTGCTGACCACTCCGTGAGGGCCATCTGCAATTTGTATAATGGAGCCAGGACGTTGCCTCTGCAGCATCAGAGCTTCCCAAACCAAGCCTGTGTTGGAGGTTGGCCTCAACATAATAAGTCATCTTATTTACTTATTTATTTTTATTTTATTTAAAAAATTTTTAATGTTTTATTTTTGAGAGAGAGAGAGAGAGGGAGGGAGAATGAATGTGAGTGGGGGAGGGGCGGAGAGCAAGGGAGTCACAGAATCCAAAGCAGGCTCCAGGCTCTGAGCTGTCGGCACAGAGCCCGACGGGGGGGCTCGAACTCTCCAACTGAGAGACCATGATCTGAGCCGAAGTCTGATGCTCAACCAACTGAGCCACCCAGGTTTCCCTCAAAATAATAAGTCATTTTAGCATCTGTTTCTTCTTAAGGGACAAAGAACAGTGTGAGTCTGTTACAATGACTCTTCAGAGACTTGTTTCATAGTTGTTTCATTTCATTTTATTTCATCCTTATACAATTGAGATCAAATTACAGATCTAATCTGGAAAATATTTGGGGTAATGCTGAAAATTACTCTGCTGCTTTTGGTGTGTGCGTTTCAAAGTGCTTAGATAAACATCATCTCATCTGGTCCACAGAAAACCCTATCAGGTAGACAGAGCAGTGGCAAAAATTCTCTTGGGCAACTTTTATGGGTATCCTGTAACTTCTAAAGTTATTTTCATGGCACCAGGAAAAAAAAAAAAAAAAGATTAACACATGACCAGAGATGCCCTTAGTTGCTCTAGAAGTGATCCAGGGAGCACTAATTTTTTTTAAATTACTGACGTGCCAGCACATTCTTTTTTTTTGTTTCATTGAAGTATAGTTGACCCACAATGTTACATTAGTTTCAGGTAACAACATAGTGATTTGACAAGTCTATACATTAAGCTCTGCTTACCACCATATTCTTAGTGACATTTCTCTCACTTGTTTCAGTTTTTTTTTTTAATTTTGTTTTTTACATTTATTTATTTTTGAGAGACAGAGACAGAGCACAAGTGGGGGGAGGTCAGAGAGAGAGGAAGACACAGAATCTAAAGTAGGCTCTAGGCTCTTAGCTGTCAGCACAGAGTCCGATGTGGGGCTCAAACTCACTAACCGTGAGATCATGACCTGAGCCGAAGTCGGACACTTAACCGACTGAGCCACCCAGGTGCCCCACATTTCTTTCAGTTTTTGTCATGACTTTAAGTTCACATGAATTTGATGAATTTAAGGGGAATGATATTATTTGTTGGCATTTTAATTTTAATATATAAAATCCAAAACATTAGGAAATTCGATAAGACATAAAATTCACTAAGTGTTTAACACAAAATTTAAATTTCTATTAACACCCAATCTTTATTTAGGTACATTTTTTACGTTACTGCAAATATTTGTATATATCATTTTCTACTTTGCTTTTTAAAAACTCTACACCATTCTAAAGAATTTCCAAGCTCCATAATTCTATAGTTGTCATTAGTATAATGTTTAATGACTGTCTTCTATGATATCTACTCTTTTCAAATATTTTAAGCATGGTTTAAATGGGCATTTTAAAAATGAATCTCATAGCAGATAGACATTTAGGAACATATAAAGTAAAAAAGACATTTTTAAATAATATATTCCCATTTTTAAAAAAACTGGACCAAAAACATATGGTTAAAAATCATTTGTAATGTAGTTGTTCCTGTGAGACTTTAGTGTTCTCATTGACCTTTCAGCCTGATTCTAAAAATAGAAGACTTTATCATAGACCTATTTTTAGATATATAGCGTCATGACCTAAACTTAATAAAAATCAAACACAAAGAGTTGAAAGTGGGAAGCTACTTTGCAGAAATTCCTTTGGGGCTATATCCTGCCTAAATTCTACAAGAAGAATTCCCACAGAAATCAGTAGGAGATTAAAATAAATATCAATGGCAGGATACAGTCCAAATTATGAACAAAAACTTTAAACTTGACAGGTTAATTGTTTTTCAGAACGATTGGAATTCAGGGGCAGTGTTTTCATGAGGGGAAACCAACATTTTGGCTGTAGATAAATTTGTACACGGCATTTTGTATAGTAGGGCCTTATCTATGGGAATAACACCCACCCATTGTTTTATGACATTGGTTTCTGCCATTTTGAAGGGAAGTTTCCAGAGGGGACATTCTGATTTTGCCTTGGTGGGTCAAATTTCCAGTGTGCTTTCGTTTGAAGGAGGACAAACCATAGATAAAGTGAAAGAAATGTATTTCTTTTTTTTTTTTTTTAATATATGAAATTTATTGTCATATTGGTTTCCATACAACACCCAGTGCTCATCCCAAAAGGTGCCCTCCTCAATACCCATTACCCACCCTCCCCTCCCTCCCACCCCCATCAACCCTCAGTTCTCAGTTTTTAAGAGTCTCTTATGCTTTGGCTCTCTCCCACTCTAACCTCCTTTTTTTTTCCTTCCCCTCCCCCATGAGTTTCTGTTAAGTTTCTCAGGATCCACATAAGAGTAAAAACATATGGTATCTGTCTTTCTCTGTATGGCTTATTTCACTTAGCATCACACTCTCCAGTTCCATCCACGTTGCTACAAAGGGCCGTATTTCGTTCTTTCTCATTGCCATGTAGTACTCCATTGTGTATATAAACCACAATTTCTTTATCCATTCATCAGTTGATGGACATTTAGGCTCTTTCCATAATTTGGCTATTGTTGAGAGTGCTGCTATAAACATTGGGGTACAAGTGCCCCTATGCATCAGTACTCCTGTATCTGTTGGGTAAATTCCTAGCAGTGCTATTGCTGGGTCATAGGGTAGGTCTATTTTTAATTTTCTGAGGAACCTCCACACTGGTTTCCAGAGTGGCTGCACCAGTTTGCATTCCCACCAACAGTGCAAGAGGGTTCCCATTTCTCCACATCCTCTCCAGCATCTATAGTCTCCTGATTTGTTCATTTTGGCCACTCTGACTGGCATGAGGTGATATTTGAGTGTGGTTTTGATTTGTATTTCCCTGATAAGGAGCGACGTTGAGCATCTTTTCATGTGCCTGTTGGCCATCCGGATGTCTTCTTTAGAGAAGTGTCTATTCATGTGTTCTGCCTATTTCTTCACTGGGTTATTTGTTTTTCGGGTGTGGAGTTTGGTGAGCTCTTTATAGATTTTGGATACTAGCCCTTTGTCCGATATGTCATTTGCAAATATCTTTTCCCATTCCATTGGTTGCCTTTTAGTTTTGTTGGCTGTTTCCTTTGCTGTGCAGAAGCTTTTTATCTTCATAAGGTCCCAGTAATTCATTTTTGCTTTTAATTCCCTTGCCTTTGGGGATGTGTCGAGTAAAAGATTGCTACGGCTGAGGTCAGAGAGGTCTTTTCCTGCTTTCTCCTCTAGGGTTTTGATGGTTTCCTGTCTCACATTCAGGTCCTTTATCCATTTTGAGTTTATTTTTGTGAATGGTGTGAGAAAGTGGTCTAGTTTCAACCTTCTGCATGTTGCTGTCCAAAGAAATGTATTTCTAACACTCCTTGCTTGGCCACATTATTTGAACATGGTTAAGAAACAAATTATACCCCAAGGGAAAGATTCAAAGGTAAGATTGGGCAGTGAGTGGCTTGAAATGTTGCAACTCCTATAAAATGTTACAACATATACGAAAGTATACATAGTGTTCAGGTTGCCCAACTTCTCGTCTGGAACCCTTGAATAGTGGTTTGTATAAAAGTCAAGTTCTGCATTCCTTGTTAAACTTTGCCCCACCATACTGCACAACAAATGCACAGACTTAGACATTTAGACGCTCCACTTGGCCTCTCTGAGTCACTCTTTCCTTTTTTGAGAAAACAGGGTAACAATGCCTTTCTGTGAATGAGGATGAGATTCAGGAAAAAGCAACACAAGCATATGAGGGTTTCATTTTCTAGCAACTGCAAGTCAGGAGTTGGGCAATCACGGGCAGTGACTCCAGGGATGAGGGTGTCCTTTCCTCACCATTATAAGGTGGCTACCACAGCTCCAGACATCGTGTCTGTGTTCAAGGCTGGTTATGGGGTAAAGGAATGATGTCACTGATGCCAGTCTCTTTTAGCAGAAAATTAAATAAATAAGTGGAGGATTTCCCAGAAGCTCCCTTGCGTCTATCAACATGTGTCCTGTCTGGAACTGTACAGTGTGACCAATCCCAGCTACAGAGGAGACTGGGAATTAGAGTGAAACATTTTTGGCACAAAATATTGGAATGTATAAGCCCTCATTTGCTTTCCTTTAATGACCTCGAAGGTACTTATAAACATTGCAATAATATTTTTGATAAAGTTGGACACAGAGGAGATGCCCATGAGCCCCCAGGAGATCGATAACCATGCTTGTCGAGCTTACTCCTGTAACTCCGCTGTTAGAGCATTAGCTATGTTAGAGCACTGTTCCCTAGTAAGGTGGTTGGCACATAATATGTGGCCAGGAAACATAAGCAGCTGATTCAGTAATATTCATGTCAACGAGGATATTCAATTCAAATAACGTGGAGTGAGTGTCTATTATTTCAAATCATGTGCTAGGGGCTGTAGGAGGTATAGTGATTCTAATGCTATACTGAACAGGGCTATCATCTGAAGGGGCAGGTAAACTTGAGTCCAACCAACTGTAATACCAAGCCATACGTGTTAGGAGCATAATTAGAGATTTAAATGAAGTACTCTAGAAATATAAAGCAATAGCAATTATTTTCCACTAGAAATTAATTAGAGAGTCAGCTGGAAGATTGAAGAAGAACACGGTCAGAGGAGAATCTAAGAGGAAAGGACCAACTTCTGGGGGTAAAGATAAAAATGATGGTTACAAGGGGTTCCCAGGTGGCTCAGTCAGTTGAGCAGCAGACCTTGGCTCAGGTCATGATCTTGTGGACTGTGGGTTCGAGCCCCACATTTAGCTCTGTGCTGACAGGGTGGAGCCTGCTTCAGATTCTCTGTCTCCCTCTCTATCTGCCCTTCTCCCACTCGTGCATTCTCTCTTTCTCCCCCCCCCCTTAAAAATAAACATTAAAAAATGGCAGTGATGAGACTTCACAAACTAATTCATGTTTATGTGGAAGTGAAAGAACAGACTCATGAACGAAGCCTCAGAAAGCAGTGGCAAGAGTGGTTTTGATAATATTTAACAATTAAAAAGAAAGAACAGGGGTGCCTGGGTGGCTCAGTCAGTTAAGCGTCCGACTTTGGCTCAGGTCATGAACTCGCAGTTTGTGAGTTCAGGCCCCATGTCAGGTTCTGTGCTGACAGCTCAGAGCCTGGAGCCTGCTTCGGATTCTGGGTCTCCCTCTCTCTCTGCCCCTCCCCTGCTTGCTCTGTCTCTCTCTCTCAAAAATAAACATTAAAAAATTTTTTTAAAAAGAGAGAACATAAACAGGACTTGTTTTACGAAGTTGAAAGATTCTAGGATGAAGATAACACAGAAGGAAAACATGGAAATTAAATGAGGTATCTAGGCCACTGGGATTAAAGAGTATTTGGTTGAAATGGAAGCAATTTGTTTCTGTGAGACCCGAGATCTTGAACAGTAAAAACTAAGAAAGAAAACTTAAGTAGCAGTGGAAAAATGATACTGCCTCTGATTAACTTTAGAAGCCGGGCAGGGATTGAATTTGTTATCAAGGAAGCTGTTATGAGAGCCCCCAAATAAATCTGTTTGGTTCCATGTGTACCTTAGGTTGAAAATGGTCTGATTGAAAATTGTTTCCCACACTGTGTGGGATGAAAATCTCTATCCAAAGCATGTTAGTGTTGCTATATTAGTTTCTTTTAATACTACTTTCAGCAAATGTTTTACGATGATTGAGGCAGGAAAATCTGTTTGAGATTAAAAACCTGCTGTTAGCCCAAGGAATGTCATAGTAAATGAAATGTCAGGAGGAATTCAGTGTACATGTTTGAGCTTGTAGAACAACTGTGTTCAAAGGAAATTAAACTGAAAAAAAAATTTGTTTCAATATGGCCAATACAGGACTAAATTAGATAGTTTATAAGCCCTCTTGTTCAGTGTCTCCAGCATAACCTGTTACTAAACATTCCCTTTTTCGGATGATAAGAGCTCATGTGTATTGAGCACTTACTATATTCCAGCTACTGTGCCAATTACGTTACATGTTTTCCCATTTAATTTTCACAGCAACCCAATGAGGTAGAAACTTTATTTTAATTCTTGTTTAGCAATGAGAGAGTGAGGAGTAGTGGTCACAAAGTTTTTAAGCAGAGAAGTAAGACTGGACCCAGGATTCTTTCTGACTGGTAACCACCCTCTCGTGTACTGTTCCTGTTCAGATTCATCAGGTATGTTTAAAATGAAATGGGGGAGGGGAACTTGCAGGATTGGCATACGCTTCATAGCCATATCCATGATTCTACCTCAATTAAGTTATTGAATTTCAACTAGCATGCCAGCATTCTCAGCTCTGTAAGGAAAGTCTGCCACTAAAAATTTACCATAATTCGGGGCTCCTGGGTGGCTCAGTCGGTTAAGGGTCCAACTCTTGATTTCGGCTCAGGTCATGATTTCATGGTCATGAAATGGAGCCCCACACCAGGCTGTGCACTGACAGTGTGGAGCCTGCTTGGGGTTCTCTCTCTCCCTCTCTCTTTGCCCCTCCCCTGCTCTCTCCTCTGTATCTCTCAAAAATAAATACATTAAAAAAAAAGAAAGCATCTGATATCCTTTTTTTTATTTTTAGAGAGAGAAAGAGAACACAAGTGGAGGAGAGAGGCAGAGAGAGAGAGAGAGGACACAAGTGGGGGCCTGGGGGGTGGGGGAGAGAGAGAGAGAGAGAGAGAGAGAGAGAGAGAGAGAGAGAGAGAAAATCCCAAGCAGGCTCTGTGCTCAGCATGGAGCCCAATGTGGGGCTTGAACCCATGACCCTGGGATCATGACCTGAGCCAAAATCAACAGTTGGACACTCAACCTGCTGCACCACCCAGGTGCCCCTGACATAATTCTACAGCTCCTTTCCACCATTGAGTAAGTTTACCTCTGGCAAGGACTTGTTTTCAGTATCTGAAAAGATTTTGTGTATTCTGCGAGGGAAACATAAAATATGTTCTATGTTATAGTAACTCAGAGTTTAAGGAATACGTTACAGTTCCAATATCAGGTACGTTTCCTTTTATATATTCTCTTTAATGTTTAATGAGGATATCTTTTGTTTGATTTTCCTTCTTTGAAAGGGAACATTCATTTCCTAAAGCCCTAAATCTAAATATTATTACATTCTGTATAGCAAAAGGTTTGAAATGAAAAAACATACAAATAAGATGCTCTGGTACAATGGAGTCCAGGTTTGAGTACTGTTGTTTATCATTTTTAATGGCATTATGCTGGAAATTTGTTGGTAGAAATGCAGCCTTCCCGCATTCGATAACCACTTCCTCCCTCACACTGAGTGTGGTCCCAGGGAACTCTGTAAAAGGGACCGGTCTGGAGAGTGGTTTGTGTTGCCCGAGGATTTAGGGCACAGAACAAAGAGAAATGGAGATCTGCTGGAAGAAGAGAAAAAGCTGGAAGCTGGGAAATGTCTGAACATTTAAGTCTATACAATGAGTGCAAACCCGGGGGCCCAAGTGAAGTATGTTACAGGGTACCTATGAGCGACTTTGGAAAGTTGAGCCCAGAAGATTCCCTTGGGCACAAGATGCGAGGTAAGGATTCTTTTATAGCTTGGCATCTATATGCGGGGACAGAGATCAATTTTAGACACTTAGAGTTATTAAAGTCTCATTTTCACAGCAGTGTCTCTCAACAGCGGACAGTTCAGCTAATGGGATAATTTAACCAAAAAAGGGAATCTATCCAAAGAAGTCCTGAAGGACTGATATAAGACAGTTTTTACTGAGGCAACAAACCCAGAATTTATTAAATTGGACCATGGACATTCTACAAGCAAATCTAATATTAAAAGTATTAAAAGATTTTTTTACAGCAATATCCACAGGGACTTTTATTCCTTGACCTTACTTTGCCCCTGGATCTCACATTCATACAAATTAAGTGGTGGAAGCTGACAAAATGTTTGACTTACCTGCAGACGACACATTATGAGCATAAAGCAGAAGGAGAGAGAAGGTGAATTCGCACTTGCCTCAAGTTACGGACTCACTAATTGCAAGCTTAACGGAGAAAGCGTTGGTGGGAATAAAGCTATCTTAAGGAAATCACAATTTCAGGACATTTCTTTACGATGTAACAGTCCTCTGGGTAAAAAAATGGTGTGAGGTTTTGCCCCTGGTGAATTATTATGCAGTGAAAGCAAATAGCCCTTAGGACACAATTGTCATGGCTCTTAGACCCTGGGCACAGGCTGCATGTCACATGCCGTGCTCCCGCTTGACATGACGTGGGCACTGTGTCTCCTCCGGCCTTCGCATCCACCCTGGAGAGCAGCCGCTGATCCTTCCTGAACACAGGAAGGTGTGGATGCAGGGAAGAAACAGGCTTCAGTGAGGTTTTGTGATTTGCCAGACCTGGGGTCAGAAGTCATCCAGACCGTGGGGCGCCTGGGTGGCTCAGTCGGTTAAGCGGCCGACTTCGGCTCAGGTCATGATCTCGCGGTCCGTGAGTTCGAGCCCCGCGTCAGGCTCTGTGCTGACAGCTCAGAACCTGGAGCCTATTTCAGATTCTGTGTCTCCCTCTCTCTCTGCCCTTCCCCTGCTCATGCTCTGTCTCTCTCTGTCTCAAAAATAAATAAACGTTAAAAAAAAAAAAAAAGAAGAAGAAGAAGTCATCCAGACCTGCTCCAAAACTGGATGTTTGGACTACGGGATAGATCGGCCACATTTACCCCACTTTCCCCATGTTCTTTGTTGCTCTGTACACGAGGAAAATATATACGCCAAGGGGACATCCTGTGAACACTTGAATCATCTATTATTAGATGGTGATGGAAACGTACCATTGAAAGGGAATTTTGTATCATTACCTTTAGATGTTGCAGGGTAAATCCTTTCAGTGATTTGAATTTTGATGGACATGTTGGTTTTCCTTGTGTAACTGCCGTCTTCCTTGTCCAGGCTCAAAACAAATTGAGAACTGAGATGAAGAGTAATGTATACGGAAAACGAAAATGTTGCTTAACCTCCCACCCCCCGCCAAAAACAAAACAAAACAAAACAAAAAACCACAACAACAACCACAACCAGAAACACCCAACAAGTGATAAAGGCTAAGTTGTAAGGGCTAAATAAGCCTGGTAAATGAGTCCAGAATTAATCAGACTTACCCACCCAGTCAAAGCATTAGGGACCACCGATTTTAGGGGAAAGCCTGACCCCCGGAGCAATAGAGAGTCTACAGCTGGGAGCCAGTAGCTCTCAGGAGGGAAACTTGGGCCCGCTTTGCCCACCCAGTGCTTGCTTTTGAAGTGTATCAGTCAGATAAAGCAGTCCATCCGCTCTGGGCAGAGTACAGGGGCAGACGCGAGATAGGTTTTACGGTAATGGAACTAGTAATGGAACTACCTTCCGAGGAGGGAAACGTAGCATTCCCTTTAACACCCTCCAGGTTTGTCTTGTTTTAGTTCCACTACCAAACTGGCTTAGTTTCTCAGCCTGTGTGTGGTTATGGGGGTTTCTCTGTCCAGGAGATGAGCTGCTAACCACGTTCACAAGGCCGTCCCTTACCTTCTGTCAAAGACAAATCACTGTTCCTTTACTATCCTCTTGTCACCACTCATAGGAAAGATACATTTTGCCCTGAGAAGGCTCTGAAATGAGTCTTCTACTTGGCTAATTAATCTACTCCAGGGCTGTTCTTAAAGTTGAACATGTTTACTCACTGTTTCTATTTTCCATCCCAAGTTATGTCCAGCCATGCCGTCCAACTTAACAGATCACTGGTTCTACACTGAGATTTACTGACATTATTAAAAATAAAATATACAAACACTACAATAATATGCCGGAAAACCAATAGAAGCCCTCTTTTGCTGATGTTTATTTATTTATTTTTAAAAATTTTTTTTCAACATTTATTTATTTTTTGGGATAGAGAGAGACAGAGCATGAACGGGGGAGGGGCAGAGAGAGAGGGAGACACAGAATCGGAAACAGGCTCCAGGCTCCGAGCCATCAGCCCAGAGCCCGACGCGGGGCTCGAACTCCCGGACCGCGAGATCGTGACCTGGCTGAAGTCGGACACTTAACTGACTGCGCCACCCAGGCGCCCCAATGATGTTTATTTTTGAGAGAGAGAGAGAGAGTGAGTGGGAGAGGGGCAGAGAGGGGGAGACACAGAATCTGAAGCAGGCTCCAGGCTCTGAGCTGTCAGCACAGAGCTCTACACGGGGCTTGAACCCATGAACTGTGAGATCATGACCTGAGCCGAAGTCAGATGCTTAACCGACTGAGCCACCCAGGTGCCCCTAAAATTTAATTCTCTTAATAATATGAGTTACAAGCTAGAATTTAAAGTAATGTCCAATATTTATTCTGCTAGATGTTTTTCTTAATTTATCTGGATAGATGAGAATGGGGGTTATTTCCTCAGGATCTCACGTATTTTATTAATTTAACACAGGGTATCTGCTCTGTCTCTCTAGAGTCCACAGAGTTACTAGAACCTGTGGGTCTATAATTACATTACCCCCTAGCACATTTTTCCTAGGTAAAAATCCCTCGAACTCATTGTTTAATATTACCTAAAACTGCAGTGAAAGCTCAGTTCTTTCTAAATGAAAGAAGACACAATAATTTATCGCTATATGACAGACAGATCACCCCAAAACTTAGCGGCTTAAAACAACCAATGTGTCATCTCGCAGTGTCTGTGGTCCAGGAATCCAGGAGCACTTTTTTTCGTTGGTTCGGACTCAGAGGCTCTCACGAGGCTGTGTCCGGCTGCCATTTGGGGCTGTAGTCACCATTTCCGAACTCACTCACGTGGCAGCAGGCAGGCGACAGCTTCTCACCGGCCATTGGCCGCACACCTCACGTTGAGCCTCTCCATAGGCTGCCAGAGTGTCCTCAGGACATGGCACTTGGCTTCCCTCAGAGCCAGTGGTCTGGGAGAAAGGAAGAGGAAGAGTGATACTGTACGTCATTTATGTCCTAACTTCTGAATCACGCGCTCTGTCTTCTGTCTTAATTGGTTTCTCAGAAATCAGTCACTCAGGGGGTGGCTGTGTGGCTCAGTCACTTAAGCATCCGGCTCTCGATTTTGGCTCAGGTCATGGTCTCATGGTCATGAGATTGAACTCCCTGTAGGGCACCATGCTAAGGAGGGGGGCCTGCTTAAGATTCTCTCTCTTTCTCTCTGCCCATCTCCTGCTTACACACTCTCTCTCCAAAAATAAAAAGAAAGAAATGAGTGACTCAGTACAGTAATACCCTCAACAGAGAGTATTATACAAGGTTTTTCATACTAGGAGGCAGGGAACACTGGGGGCCGTCTTGGGTACTTGTTCCCCCCAAAAGGGAAATCTTAATTAAAAATCTTAATTTTTATTCTCACCAAGATGCCGCTGGTCAGTGGGTATAACATGAGTAGACTCTATGACTTGTTAATTTAAATTTAATAGGGGTAAATCTCCAGCAAAAAGATTTAGTACAATGCACCCACCATTTCTGGTAGAGAGATCTGCCCAGGCATAGCTTCTTCATCTCCATTTCCTCTTTGAGTGCTGTGTTCTTGGCACTTAGGTGCTGTGTAGACAATGAACTCTGGTCGTATAGCTACCGTGAATCTTGTAGAAACACATTTTCAGTCCTGTGCCACAGTGGCTGATGCAGCTGCCTCTTGTGGTAGAGTTGCTTAAGCCCAAGAAATTTGCTTCTTAGTGATGGCTTTACATCTTGTCCCTGTATTTACTTCAACCAGAAAAAAATATTTGCAACATTTTCCTGAGATAAAACTCGCGTGCATGCTTCTGAAGCCTGTGCCACTTGGGCTCTGCCATATGCTCCTCAGGACACCGTCTTTCTTCTGCTTGTGGATTCTGGAAGTTTCTCAGCCAGGTTCCCTCATAATCTAGCAAGACCGTTGAAAGTCCCATACAGTAACTGTATCACCTTGGAACCTATCCTCTGTTTCTCTGAGCAGTTTCCATTTGAGCCTGTAGACATCCTCATAAATCCACAGTCCTTTTCTTGACCCTGGCTAGAGAGAATAATTCAGGGCAATTGATCATTGATCCACTGGGGCTTAGTAAAGCCTCACACCAAGAAGGTAAAGACAGAACTTCACAAGTACTCCATTCACCTGTGAAATTCAGCCACCTGGTAGTTTAAAAGCAACTTTATATCAGGGTCCACAAATTTATAGAAAGACTCCAGTTGTGTCTATGATTTCAGTCTTGCCTCAGCTGTCCTCTGCAGAGGCTGGCATCTGCTGTGGCCTGTGCATGCATGTATTGTATACACGTGTATTTCAAGGTCAAGAAGCAAGAACTTTGTTTTGAAACTGCCCATGCCTGCTGACGCCTTTCCGTGCCTCATGGATCTCTTTCAAGGCCTCTCTAGACTTACCTCCATAGACAGGTGCTTTCCCAAACAGAAATATACCACAGTCTGCCTTTATTGACCCAGATGTGCCCTGAATCTAAGGGGCTGGCCCATCCACAACAATTAAAATTGGCCCAATAGAAGCCATTACAGACCTCAAAGCCTTTACTGCAGGACTTAGATTCCAAACCGTATGTCTCAGCTCCAGTTAAAAGTCCTCCTTCTCCTCAGCTGTGCCTCTTGCATGTCATTTCTGAGTTTCCAGCCAATACACCACATGTTGGTGTCCTTACAGCTCTGCCCCAAAACGGCAGCCCCCCCCCCCCCCCCCCCGCCAATGACAGGAGGCCCCCACTCCGCCCAGGAAGAGCCTCTGTGATTGGGCCCTTTCTGCTCAGACGTGGTTCCCAAAGACGTGGGGCTGGGCAGGCCCAGATGCTTTGCGGAGCTTGTGTTTGAGTCATCAAGGGGCAGAAACAAGCCAGCAGTGGCTTTGGCCAGTTGAATACCCTCCAGAGGAAGAAAACACCACTGTTTTCTCTTTAACAAAACCATTCAGAGCCTCTGTTAGGCTGAAAGGAGAGAAACACCTCTCTGAGACTAGGAGTGTGTTGAATGTTCCTGTAAAAGTGTAGCTCTTGCTTTGTAGTATTTCCACTGTGGGGTTTGAGGAAGAGAGGAGCTCACTCATCAGAAAAGAATCAGTTTTGTCAGAGAAAGGTGACCCTCTTCCTCACCTGCCCTTCTCGGCACCCCCGGCCCTCCCTGCGGGACACCTGGCTTCTTTCAACCACCTTCTCAGATGTCAGAGGGGATCTTCCCAAGGCCAAATCCAACACACATGCCTCACCTTCCCCTCCAACGTGCTCTCGCTTTGATATCTGATACTCAGCTTTTTGAAATGGTGTGTCTTATTTTTCTGTATCTCGTTGTCAGCACTCTTGTCTGTCTTGGCTTCCTTAACCCTGCATCCTCCAGAGTCTCCATCTGTTTCTCTGACAGATCCTTCCCTCTCCTCAGAGTCATTGTCCTTTGTGCATCCTTAAAGAAGGGATCCACAAGTGCCAGCTCCCGGGGCTGGTGTCCCCTCACCATGTGCTCTGCCTTGGCTTTGCCCTCGGCTCTGGCTTCTGTGACAGTCTCCATGAGCGCCACTCACTAGTCCTAAACTAAACTTGGAGCTTCCTACTGAATATACATTCTTTTTTTTTTTTTACTGTTTTATTTATTTTTGAGACAGAGAGAGACAGAGCATGAGCAGGGGAGGGGAAGAGAGAGAGGGAGACACAGAATCGGAAGCAGGCTCCAGGCTCTGAGCTGTCAGCACACAGCCCGACGTGGGGCTCGAACTCACAAGCAGTGAGATCATGACCTGACCTGAACCGAAGTCGGACGCTTAACCGACTGAGCCACCCAGGTGCCCCTACATTATTTTCAATATTCAAGGTAAATGTATCCAACACATTACACATTATAGAAGATGTAAACACACTATAAATGATAGATAATTCATCTATGTAATTTATCTGTATAATTTATATGTAATTATATAAATTATAATTATAAATTATATAATTATATATAATACATATTATATATAATATTATATATATAAAAGGTGTGTATATGTGTGTGTGTGTGTGTATATATATATATATATATATATATATATATATATATAAAACTTTTTTTTACCAGAACCTGCTCTCCTTCATATATTCCTTACCTCTGTCGAGGAGATCTGCATTCTTGAAGTCACTGATGCCAGAACCAATATGGTCATCTTTTGTGACCACTTCCTCGCTGACCGTGGTCACCAGATGACGGTGTGTATTACAGGGATTTGTCGTACTCTGGACTCAGTCAGACCTGGGTTCAGTCCTTGATCTACCATTTCCTAGCTATGTGACCTTGAACAAGCTACTTAACCTCTCTGAGCCTCAATTCTGACATCTGGAAAACAGGCATAATAAGCAGAGCGTAGCCCCCAGGGGCCGTTAGGAAGATTGAATGAGATGAGAGTGCGTGGAGTCCTCAATCCAGTAACGGGCGCAGAGAAGTCCGTGTGTGTGTATTTCACTACCACGAATGCGTCGGTTCTAACTCTGGGCTGTCTTTTGATTGTGTGCCCTTCCTTTCTTTCTGCTGCCACTGCCTTAGTTTATTTCCTTTTGTTGTCTCATGTGGATTATTGCGTCTGACCGGCCTCCTCGTTTATAGTTTCTCACCCTTTGGATCCATCATTCATACTGTCACACACTTTCTCTTGCTAAAGCCCAGAGCTAGTCATGCCACACTCTGTTGCTGTAATGCTCCAGCGACTCCTCATCCTCTGCAAGAAAATGTTCGGTCCCTAGCATGGCATCCAGGCTCTCAGTCATCTGCTTACAACCTGCTTTCCTCATCACACGCGTAGGCTGCAGTCACACCGGACTCTTGACTGTTCCTGAGTGTACTTTCCTAACCCCGTGACTTTGCTGCAAACAAAACTAAACAAACAAAAACCTCCCTCAACCTGAAGTTCTCTACCCGGTTGCAGATATAAGCTACAATTCCTTTCCCTTCTGCTTAATTAGCAGATTCTCCTCTTACTGTCCTTGCCGCTTTTTAACCTCATCGTAGTGGTTCATATGTTCATTTCTGCAACAGCCTTGTAAGGTCTTTGAGAGCAGAGACCTTGTCCAGTTCTTTGGACACAGGCATAACAGCTAGCTAGAACATAGCAGATGACGAGGAAGCACCTACGTACGTGAATTTGTAGCTGTAGTACACATTGTAGGTTAGGATCTTTAAATCGCAGATTCTACTCCTTTGCCAAATTAATATGTTTATGTTTTCATAATTATTTGCCTCTTTTCTACTTGGATGGTACTGTGCAGGAAAACGCATGGCCTGTTACTGGCAGCGTGCCAAGCTCGCTTGCCTACAAAGAACAGAGGGGAAAGTGGGGGGCATCTGTTCGCAGTAGAGTAATTAAGGTGTTAACAATTACATCGAAATATATTTGCTACTTGTAATAAGTAAACAGATCAATATAAAATTTTTTAATTAAAATAGCGAGAATGGTAACAGCAAGAATCCAGATGGAAGGTGTTTTCTGAAATTAGTCTCTCACACCCTAAGAATCATGGGTTCTAACTTCACTTAGAAACAGGTACAGTTAAAAGAAATTCTGCTTTATTTAGTGCCGCATCATGGACAGATACCTTTCCAGTGTTCATGCAGTTTTATTTCAGAGTCTCATTTATTTCTTGGTTTTATTGAAGTTCTAGGCCAAATGTGAGCCCCGTGGAGTTAATGAACGGAGGCATCCTTTTCTACATCTATTCAAACTTGACCATAGGCTATATAACAGTGAACACACTTCAGCTTCTTAAACAAGGTGCCAATATAGCCTGCACTACTTATAGAGAAAATTAAGAAAGGCGTCTTGGTGTCATGTGTTGAAAGCATTCCAAATCCCCGAATGCCTAATACAGTCTTTCCATTTTACAGAAGAAATGAAAACTCCATTCACTTGCTTGAAATACAATTGGTTTAAACCTCTACTTTCAAACATTTATCACACCGCATAATTCCCCCTGTGATACGGGAATCCTAATTTCAAGACACATCTTCAAATATAAATGCTGGTAAACATACAACTTTCTTTTGTGTCTCTACTTAATTTAAAATTTTGATGATCTTTGAAATATAAAATCTATGCATTTTAGAAGAATAGAGAAATACAAACAAAAGGAGAGGAAAAATTTGTTTTACACCCAGATGTATCTACTCTTTCTACTGTAACATTTCTAGACATTTTCCGATGTGTTTTACAACCTTTTGCTCTGCTAGAGTCTTTTGAGTTGTATCCTTATTTTGTCATTTAACATTAACACATTTCTCCACATTAATAAAACTATTTGTATGCAAAATTTGATGGTCATATGAATACAGTTGTCCTTTTAACATTATGGGTTTGAATTGCATGGGTCCATTTATATATGGTGTTTTTATTATATATATACAGCACAGTACTGTAAATGTACTTCCTCTTATAATTTTCTTTTTTTTTAAATGTTTATGTTTGAGAGTACAAGTGAGAGTACAAGTGAGGCAGGGGGGTGGGAGACACAGAATCCAAAGCAGGCTCCAAGCTCAGAGCTGTCAGCACAGAGCCCGATGTGGGGCTTGAACTCATGAACTGCAAGATCATGACCCGAACCGAAGTTGGACGCTGAACCGACAGAGCCACCCACGTGTTCCTCTCTTATAATTTTCTTAATAACATTTTCTTTTCTTTTGCTTACTTTATTGTAAGAGTATAATATATAATGCATATAGTATGCAAAATAGAGGTTGATCGACTGTTTACGTTACTGGTAAGGCTTTCATTCAACAGTAGGCTATTCCTAGTTAATTTGTGGGGGGAGTCAAAAGTTACATGCGAATTTTTGACCGCATGGGGGTCAGTGCTCCTAACCTCTACATAGTTCAGGGGTCAGGTTTGTGCCACCATGCAGTAGCCATCCCCAATACTGGGTATTTTAGTGTATTTTAAGGTTTTAGACATTATAGATAACGATGCCCTAAGCAGTTTTGTGTCGTAACGCTCGTCTTCACAAGCGGGATAGACAGAAAATCTGTTGTTTTTGCAGCTTCTGGGTCTTCCCACTTCGTGGAAATGGAAGCCCATTTTCTGCGGGGAATCCATTTCGTTATGTCATTGGAATCACTGCCGGCCTTGCAGTGAGCGCACGGTGGTGTGGGTTTCAGACTGCTGGCACCTCGTTTTCCTGGAAACTGTGACTGGTCCAGGGAAAGACACAAGGTGCAGGCATGGCAATCAGAGAAATTTCCAGGTGGAGCTTTTCATTCAGGCTGCTAAACTGACAGGCAACTTTGCTCAGTGTTAGGAGCGAAACTGCCTGAATGTGGAGAAAAAGATAGGGCCCTGAGCTCTATTATTTAAACCTTACCTTCCTTAAAAAGCTCATTGTCACTAGTTTTTAGTTGTTTGCACCTATTATTTTAGCGTAAACTAGCTTCAGCTTGAATACCGCTGCAAACCTGAAATAATCCCGACTAATAAAAATTGGATCTTGGCAGGAAACTGGCAGCATGGCTGGTAAGCAGTCCCAGAGTCACTCTTCCACAGAGAGCAATTCAGCACCTTTCCCTTTGTGAGAAATCCAGAAACCAGCAACCAGACAGGCAGGAAGCAACCAAGAAATGACAATAGTAAGCCCTTCCTTATCAATAATTCCTTTAAATGTAAATGGATTAAACTCAATCAAAATACATAGAGTGGCTGAAGGAATAAAAAAAAAAAAACAACAAGATCCAACTGTCCTCATGAGACTTCCTTTAGATTTAAGGCAGACATAGGCTGAAAGTGAAAGGGTGGAAAAAGATATTCTACGCAAATGGTGACTGAAAGAGAGCAGGGGTGGCCAGGGTCATATTAGGCTAAATAGACTTTAAGTAAAAACTGTCACAAGAGACAAAAATAGGACATTAAATAATGACAAAAGGGCCAATTTACCAGGGAGGTATAAACATTATAAATACATATGCAGCCAACATCCCAGCACCTAGATATATGAAACAAATATTGGCGGAACTGAAGGAAGAAATAATAGCATCATCTATTATATATTAATATATATCTATTATTATAGTACCACATTACTATATATTAGTATATATAGTTATCAATATATCTCTTATTACAGTAAGAGTAGGCAATTTCAATACTCCACTGTCAATATGGATAGAACATTCAGCCAGAAGACCAAAGAAAAAGAAGATCAAGACTCTAGGGGCGTCTGGGTGGCTCAGTCGATTAAGCATCTGACTTTGGCTCAGATCATGATTCCTCGGTCTGTGAGTATAAGCCCCACATCAGGCTCTGTGCTGACAGCTCAAAGTCTGGAACCTGCTTCAGATTCTGTGTCTCCATCTCTCTCTGCCCTTCCCCCATTCATGCTCTCAAAAATAAACATTAAAAAAAAAAAGAAACAAAACTATACACAAACAGACCTCACAGACATATACAGAACATTCCATCCAATAGCAACAGAATGCACATTCTTCTCAAGTGCATGCAGGACATTCTCCAGGATAGAGTGCATGTTGTATCACAAAACAAGTCTTCACAAATTTAAGAATATTGCAGTCACATAGAGTATCTTTTCTGACCACAATGGAATGAATCTGGAAATCAACAGAAAAGGAAAGCTGGAAAAGTCACAAATATGTGGAAATTATACATCACTCTTGAACAACCAATGGCTCAAAGAAGAAATGAAAAGGGACGTTAGAATGTATCTTGAGACAAGCAAACGAAAACATAACACACCAAAACTTATGGGATATAACAGAAGTAATATGGAAAGGAAAGTTTAGAGCACTAAACACTTACATTAAAAAAGAAGAAATATCTCAAATGAACCACGTAACTCTCAACCTCAAGGACGTAGAAGAAGAGAGGCCAGATGCTCCCGTGATTCCCCAACTCTTTCCTATGTGGCAGTGAGCTGAAGACTGAGGAGAGAATGGCGGTCCTCCAATGAAAAGAGGAGGCAGAGATCAGAGGTCAGGGCATCTCTAGCAGCTTAAATCTATGGAGTGGGGCACTGGGAGATGTGCAGAGAGGCGACTCTAAAGGGTTTCGTGGAGCACTGGAAGAAAGAATGAAAGAAAGGAAAGAGAGGAGGGAGGGAGGGAGGGAGGAAGAAAGGAAGGAGGGAGGAAGAAGAGGTAAAATTCACCACTAATAGACCCAGACCACAAGATATGTTAAAAGCTGTCCTGTAGGTGAAAAGAAAATTAACAGCTGGAAATCCAAATCTACAGAGAACAATAAGGAAGAACTGAAAATGACAATTTAGTGGGGGAATAGAGATGGCTGTGTTGTCTTTCTTCACATAACATACTTTAAAATCAATAATACTCTAGATTCAGATTTATAACACATGTAGAAAAGAAAGACAGTTGAAAACGGGCACAGTGGCAAACCAATAGAATGATCCTGTTACAAGGGAAGTACGTTTGCGAAGTGGGAAGTCAGAGCAGAGGCAGAAAGGGGTAAGTTTATGTTGAGTGTTATGAGGGATGATAGAGAAGAAGGAATTGTGAAGTTTAAAGTGTGAAATATAAAGGGGTGTGATACTGACCTTAAGTAAGATTGATAAGATGTATACTGTTAGTTATGGGGCGGTGATTAAAATGATGCATGCTGTTAGCCCTAGAAGAGCAAGTAAAAAATAAAAGGTAACTAAGAAGCCAGTAAAGAAAACAGTCACTAAAACTATTTGGCCAACTCTAAAGAAGGGTAGAAAGGAACCCAACACATAAGGGACAGGTGGAAAATAAATAAGCTTATAAGGTTAAAATCAACCACAGCAATTATCAAAAAGATTTGTGCAGGACCAGTCATGATAGCTTTATTCATAACAGCCCCAAATTGGAAATTATCTACCAACTGATGAATAGATTAAAAATTTATTATATATACATATAATAGAATGCTTCTGAAGAGTAACAAGGAAGAAAAGCAACAACATGGTTATTCTCAAAAAGATTATGCTGAGCAAGAGCCAGAGTAAAAAGTATACACACTTTATGATTCCATTTATAGGGTATTCTATTGTTTTATTATTTTATTTTTTATGAGAGAGAGAGAGAGAGTGAGAATCTTAAATAGGCCCCATGATGGGGGGCTCAGTCCTATAATTCTGGGATCACGACCTGACCCAAAATCAAGAATTGGATGGTCAACCGACTGAGTCACCCAGGTGCCTCTATAGGGTGTTCCAGAACAGGCAGAACAAATCCATCCAGACTAATCAGAAAGTGGTTTCCTGGGGCAGAAAATGGAGTGGATTGATTGCAAAGGGGCATGAGGGAAAGTCTAGCAATGATGGAAATCTTGAATGGGGTAGTGATTATAGGGTTATTTGCCAGAAGTTGTCAACAGCTATGCAGTTATAATGTGTCCATCATATTGTGTATAATTTATGCCTCAGGTTATTTTAAAAATTAAACAAAATATTAAAATGATATGTGTTTTGGATTTGTGTTGAATTTATAGACTGTGATATACTTTGGAGTTTTGAATGACATCAAAGAAAGGTGTGGAATTTTTGTGTTTGTTGAGAGTCATAGATCAAAAGATTGAAAAGCCATACTTTAGACGAAGAAAATTTGAGAGAATCCCGTTTTCTTCATTTTGGTATACTCCTAATTCTGGCCAACCGAAAGTTATTGCTCAGTTTTTATTGAATTCATTTCATGTTAATTTTCAGAAAATCAATTACCTTAAAATGTCAAATGACTGCCTTTCATATTTTGATATGTTCTTGTTCATCTTGAAATTAAAGGCATAATTTTCTAAGTGAAAGATCTTTATTTTTAATAAATAATGAGTCTTTGTTCTTGTCAAGTGCCGTGCTGTTTTACATGGGTTGGTGTTCCCGATACCTCAAGCATGTTGGCTTTTGATCCAGCCTTTCCTTTAAGCCATGTTCTTTTAGGAAATTGGTTCACAATTGTACCATGTGAGATATGGATGAAAGTAAATCTTTGTCAGAGAGGTATGTTATACATTGTGATTGATTTCTATGGAAGGCTATACTTTCCCATGTGTGAATTTCTTTTCCTCACCAACTTTATTGAGATAGAGTTAACATATAACATTGTATAAGTTTAAGGTGTACAATGTGATCAATACACCTATAGATAGTTACATGGTTACCACAATAAGGTTAGTTAAGACATCCATCACCTCAAATAATTATATATATATTTTTGGTAAGAACACTGAAAATCTACCCCCTTAGCAACTTTCAAGTATACAGTACAGGGAATGTCTTTTAAAAAGTGGATATACTACTTCTTGTCAAAGATAATTGTTCTGTAAAAATGAGATCAGGGCAAAGAACAGAAGCTTAAGTTTATGTGGGAAATTTTGAGTTTGGATTAGTGCACAATGTACCATTATAATACAGTGCACTCTGGAAATTGTCAGGCTTGTGAATTGCCAAACACCCTTTGGAATGAGGGGCTATAGGCAGATTTTTAATCCGAGCCATTTACTGTCATTATGAATACAAAGACCTATTTCTTTAAAGGGTATACATTCTTTTAAACTCTGGAGTGTCACAAGATCACTAATGATTTTAAGTGTTATACTAAATGTCTGTTTCAAAGTTTAGCTCTTCTGTTTTCTTTCTTTCTTTTTTCTTTCTTTCTTTTTTTTTTCTGGAATGTATTCTCGGAACTCATTATGTCCCTACATATAATTTATCCTGGATAAAAAAAATGAGATCTCATTTGCTTCTTATTATAAAGCTCTTTGGGGTTATTGTGCTCCAATCTAATTTGATTAATTTGATGATTTTCATACTTACTGAGAGATACTGGTATTTGTATTTGAAAAATAAATGAATATGGAACTGATTTGAGGAGGATGTTTAGTGATAGTGGACCATTTCACAGCAAAAACTGTTTAACAAGCTTGGAAAAATATTTCTAAGTATTTTATTAATTATTGTAATCTGACCCTATACAAATAATTCTCCACAAAGATCAAATTACTTACCAGGCAGTCTTCCTGTATGGATGACAGATTAAGAATTGACGTATAACTATGGATATAAAATAACACTAGTGAAGCAATAAGTCATAGTCTGATTAAGCCCTTCACTTAGCAAACGCAAATGTGAGAGCCCAGTTACATAGCATCACTGATTTTCCTGTCCTCGGTTCCTATCTGTCTTTCCCTTGATGTCCCTTCCCCTTCATATTTAAAATGAAATGAGGGGCGCCTAGGTAGCTCAGTTGGTTGAGTGTCCAACTTCGGCTCAGGTCATGATCTCAGGGCTGGTGGGTTCGAGCCTCGCGTCGGGTTCTGTGCTGACAGCTCAGAGCCCGGAGCGTGCTTCACATTCTGTGTCTCCATCTCTCTGCCCCTTCCCACTCACGTTCTGTCTCTGTCTCTCTCAAAAATAAACAAGCATTAAAAATTTTGTTAAGTGAAATAAAAAAAACAGCTTACAACAGGCAGAAGCTGCTTTGTCTGAATGTAGCCTGAAGCTAGGGCTCTTGTGAATTCCGTGTCAAATCTTTGGGAAACTTCCAAACAAGAGCGATACATACATACATATACATTTGTATTTGTATGTTTATATTTATATTTTTCAAACAAGGGGCTGTATTTTTTTTATATGAAATTTATTGACAAATTAGTTTCCATACAACACCCAGTGCTCATCCCAAAAGGTGCCCTCCTCATTACCCATCACCCACCCTCTCCTCCCTCCCACCCCCCATCAACCCTCAGTTTGTTCTCAGTTTTTAAGAGTCTCTTATGCTTTGGCTCTCTCCCACTCTAACCTCTTTTTTTTTCCTTCCCCTCCCCCATGGGTTCCTGTTAATTTCTCAGGGTCCACATAAGAGTGAAACCATATGGTATCTGTCTTTCTCTGTATGGCTTATTTCACTTAGCATCACACTCTCCAGTTCCATCCACGTTGCTACAAAAGGCCATATTTCATTTTTTCTCATTGCCACGTAATATTCCATTGTGTATATAAACCACAATTTCTTTATCCATTCATCAATTGATGGACATTTAGGCTCTTTCCATAATTTGGCTATTGTTGAGAGTGCTGCTATGAACATTGGGGTACAAGTGGCCCTATGCATCAGTACTCCTGTATCAAGGGGCTGTATTTTTAAGATCATTCGGAGTGACTAAAAGAATACGCCCACTGGAATTCAGTTGCCTGTCAAGGTACAGCACGGAGTGGGAAGGGGGCATTCTCTGAATCCACACTTCTATAGACAATGTGCAGCATGTTTTTGTCCAGCCCTGACCTGGACACTTAGCTTACTAGTGGATAACATTGACACATTCAGGCCACTGGGATCACATAAGTAAATAAATATGGTATGACCCTGCATACGAGCAGAACCCGAAGTGTTGTGCTTTATGAAAAGGCAACTGAAGGAATCGAGAAGACACAGGGTGTGTGTGGTGAGGCCAAAGGAAGGCACGTGATCTTCTGTATATGAGGAGATATAGATGTTTTATAGGTATCTCTAACATCTATTATATATACTATACAGAGGGCAAACTGAAACATTATATATTATTATATAGATTATATGTTTATTTATAATATATGATAATATATAATGTATACTGTAATATATATAATGGATAAATATATAGTATGTATTTATAGATTTATATTTATCATGTATGTAATTATAATATATATAATAAATATTATGTAATGTATAATTGATACATATATGTATTTATAGATTTATATTTATCATGTATATAATTATAATATATATAATAAATATTATGTAATATATAATTGATAAATATATATAATATGTATATAGATTTATATATGATAGATATTTATATATGATGATTTAGAATATATATTATATGTAAATATATAATTGATAAATATATATAATATGTATATAGATTTATATATGATAGATATTTATATATGATGATTTAGAATATATATTATATGTAAATATATAATTGATAAATATATATAATATGTACATAGATTTATATATGATAGATATTTATATATGATGATTTAGAATATATATTATATGTAAATATATAATTGATAAATATATAATATGTATATATATTTATATGTGATAGATATTTATATATGATGATTTATAATATATATGTAAATCTATAATTGATAAATATATATAATATGTATATAGATTTATATATGATAGATATTTATATATGATGATTTATAATATATATTATATGTAAATCTATAATTGATAAATATATATAATATGTATATAGATTTATATATGATAGATATTTATGTATGATGATTTATAATATATATTATATGTAAATCTATAATTGATAAATATATATAATATGTATATAGATTTATATATGATAGATATTTATGTATGATGATTTATAATATATATTATATGTAAATCTATAATTGATAAATATATATAATATGTATATAGATTTATATATGATAGATATTTATATATGATGATTTATAATATATATTATATGTAAATCTATAATTGATAAATATATATAATATGTATATAGATTTATATATGATAGATATTTATATATGATGATTTATAATATATATTATATGTAAATCTATAATTGATAAATATATATAATATGTATATAGATTTATATATGATAGATATTTATATATGATGATTTATAATATATATTATATGTAAATCTATAATTGATAAATATATATAATATGTATATAGATTATATATGATAGATATTTGTATATGATGATTTATAGTATATATTATATATATATAAGTATATAATTGATAAATATATATAATATGTACAATAGAGATATAATTGGAGGGTTGTCTACAAAACTGTTAATCATTGGTCTTGCTACTCTATAGTTGCTTTCCAGCATTGAATTATGATTCTCGTTTTCTAAAGTAACTATCATTGATACACTTTGCGTTCAAGAAACTAACCTTTTAAAATATTTCTTTCTTTCGTAAGTAGAGCGTATTCCCAATATGCTCGCAATCAAGAAACATGAAAAATAGATTTAAAAACCTTCACCCCAACTACTCTTATAGGATACATATCCTAAGCAGTGATGTTTTCCACACGAGTTTTCTGCAATGTCATCAGAGGGATGATAATACAAATGTGAAAATGCTAACCTTACTCATCATAAGATCACTAACTTTTATCTTTTCTTGCTTCAAGTTGATTAGTATTGATAAATTTAAGCTTCACCGTGACTGGCATAGACGCTTGTGAATTCTGCTGGTGATTATAGCGTTTTTCTGGGCCACTAAAAACAATTGCAAGGGAAACGGCTCTTCATTTCAGATGTGTTTCTATTTGCAGTTACAGGGTATAAGTGATAAATAGATGATGGAGTGCACATGTTCCTGCTGCAGCAAGTCCGTTTCTGAGGCCAAGAAGTGGTAATGGTCTCATCCTTGGCAAAATGTAAGGTACAGACAGCCCTTCTTTTCTTACCTGCTGATGGGAACTCCCCATGGTAAAAGATGAAGCACAGCATACGTGTGTGCTTTTTAAAACGCTCTCTCAACCAGGGCTATTAGTGCCTCAAAACCAAAGGTCCCGTGTGGTTTCTGACAAATGTAAACAGACAGGGGATCTTTGCTGACTACCCCTTCTGGTTAGTCTTTATTACTGACTCATTTACTGTGAAAAGCCCTCATGGTACTTTGCAATGGAAAATTTTATACAGTATTTTACTGCGTGTTCATCTGTAACAAATAGGTCTACTCTTTAAAAAATATCTTTACTTTTAGAAGTGTTTTAGATTTATTTCAGCAAATATCTGGAGGACATATGGCACGGTAGGCCCTCTGCTGCATTTGTCTGGCAGACTTTGGGGTCTACTCGTGCTCTTGAGAGGTCTCTCCTCTCATTTCTGTACGTTTCTTGTTTTAAGAAGCAGTGAAGAGGGGCGCCTGGGGGGCTCAGTCAGTTAAGTGTCCGATTCTTGGTTTCGGATCAGGTTATGGTCCCACAGTTGGTGAATTGGAGCCCCGTGCCTGGCTCTGTGCTGACAGTGCGGAGCCTGCTTGGGATTCTCTCTCTCCCTCTCCCTCTGCCCTTCCCCTGCTTGTTCTTTCTGGTTTTCAAATAATAAATAAATAAATATAAAAATTAAAAAAAAAAGAAACAAGAATTCTGGAGGTTCCTATAACTGACTGGGAAATGGTGAATAGGGGGTGATAGATTTTCTTATCCCCCAAACAGCAACAGCTCTGTGCAACTTTGTTATCTAGACATGAAAGAAAACAAAATAAAGCATCTTAAAGAATCTCAGATGAGTGTTATTAGGGAATAAATTGAGAGACGCTGCCTCTACATTCTCTACCATTTCACACACATTTTTATTTACCTCAAATATATATCCTTTTAAATTAGAAATAGATTAAGAAGCAAGGAACTGTTTTCAAGTAAATAATATTGAGGCCAAATGACTTTGGTTTTTTCACTATTGAAATACTTGGTGTTTTTCCATGATACTTGAAACTACTACATTAGAAAAAAAATTCACTTTGCTCCAGATTTCAAGATGACCAGGTGCTTCGAATTGGCTCTGCATCTAATCTAGAAACACTTATTGATGGTTTACGGACACTTACTATCTGCTCTGGGCTGGCTACTAGATGGTCAAATGACTAAGAAACCATCCTGATTGATTCAAAGGGCTTATTGCTTGGTTTGTAGAGAGACACATGTAACAGATAGACGCAATTCAATGTTCTCTGTGTTCAGGGGCCCCGGGGAGGGGATGTGGTCGGAAGTGGTCAGTCCTATTTAATGGAACTCATGAAAGGATTCACAAGAAAGTTGACATTTGATCTCTGTCTTGAGAGATTGTTGAAGTTTGCTAGGCAGAGGGGTGTGAGGAGAGTAGAACCTTCTACTAAAGGCAGAAACAGGAAGAGAGACACAGAGGAATGAAGTGACCCTTGAGGGCAGTTGAATGCTAATTGTTCTTGGTGACTGGAGAGGAGTGAGGCCCTAGGAAGGGGAAAATCGCATATCTTGTGGAAGTCTATGGTGGGCCCTGGATAAAATACTTGATATCTTTGTTAAAATCTTATGTAGTTTTTAGTAAAAGAAACACTTCCAGAGTTTCAAATGGACGATTTCAGATTTAGAACTTTGAACACTTGACTAGAGTAAACGTATGAGAAATTACAAGACAGTTGCTAACAATTATGCAATATTAATCTATCGATATATGTGATCTCTTGTTCAAAGAGCAAACAACGGTTGCATGAAGTAAACAGAAGAATCTTCTATTGGTCGAGAAAATAAAAAACCACGGGTTTCACATTGCTTTCATAAAGGCCTCTCTTCCCCTGAAAATCACCTGGTGTGCCTGTTGAAAATACCAAATCCCCGACCCTACCCAAGGAGATTCTGATTCAGTGGGTCTGAAAATGAGGCTCTGGGCTTTGCATTGCTAATAAACTCCCCAGGAGATTGGTGTGTCCCCTGAAGCGAAGCCTGGGGACTGGACCCCCTAGAGTGAAAATGTGTGCAGTACTAGTTTCTGTGACCTTTAAAGCATGTTTATGTGCTTCAAATGTATTTGATTGAGAAAGTAGAAATTTTCTCCCAGTTAATCCAACTGACAACAAGACATGGCCATGTGAGGCCATAACTGAGGCAGCCATTGTCCATGTGGGTCACAGCAGCTTACTCTAACGAAGGGCATGTTCCTGTCCATTCAGTGATCCTGGAAGCATAGATCTATACAGCTCTGGGAAATACAGCCTCCGTACCCTTGCTCTTTGTTAACATTCGGTCTCCACATTCGCCACGTGAGATATTCGGTCTCCATATTCGTCACCTTCAGGAAATGCTGGATTGGCTTTCACTGGAGCCAGTATCTGCCCTTCTCAGATGTGGCAACAAGCATAGTTGGGAGAGGCACCAAAGGACAGTCTGTGTTCTTTCCTTGAACGCTGTCTCGGTACATTGTAGAGCAGCCAGCAGAAGGGTGGACATTGTCTCTGTTGAGTATTATTTGCTTAGGCATATTCTTTTTGGCTGTTCTGTTATATTTTTAATGATGATAAACAAATGGACTATTGACTTAGTTAAAAAACAAAACAAAACAAAACTTTGTGGATGTGCAGGTCTGATGTTGAAATTTAGACTTCTAAAGGATGGGAAATGGGGAGACGAGAAGTGTGACTTTCTTTCCTTCCTTCCTGAATCCCTACTGTTCTTTTTCATTTTGCCTTTTGCGCTTCCTCCTCAGTCTGGGGCTTGGGTCCACTTCCCATCATTCTCTTGGTTTTCTCCTGGTACCGGGAGCAGCAAGACGCAATCAAGATTCTCCTGAGTGTCAGTTTTCCGGGTTCACGATCTGATTATTTTCCAGAGTTAGTTTATGATGGATGGCTCAAAGGTCATCTTCATATTCTGATTACTAAAATAAATAGTCCTTGTAGCGTTTATATTAAGTTTTACGTTCTGCAATTAAACGGCGATCATTGATATTTAATGTATGTGATACGCATTGTTTAATTTATATGCTTAAAATTATACGTGGACATAAAAGTGCCATTTGTTCTCCGCTAAAAATTAATGACTATTGTTCTTTATATTTTAGCTGCCAGATTGGACAAACCCCAAGATGATGAGAAATTACTTTTTCTCATCTCAGATACTGATGACGCAGGGAAATTTTCTTTTAGGGGGATTCTTTAAAAACACTGTAAATTGCAACAAATCCCAATCTATTAAACTGCACGTTTTAAAGCCAACAATGGACGGGAGGGCTTTTACAGTTCTTGTTTTGGTCCTTTTGTAATGATTCTGTCAAATAACATTAGAAACAGATCAGAAGTCCTTGAGCTTAACATAAGACTGGAACACACTAGATGGTGCTGTTATCCCAATTGCGATCGTGCCCTGGAAACCGTGCTAGAATAAAGTTAGAATAAAGGAAGGCATGCTCAGGGTGCATAGTGGATTTTGTCTTCCATCAGAGGAAACGCTAATATAAGATTATATAACTCGCTTTCACCGCATTTGCATTTCGTGCGGAAATGACTGGCTGAAGTTTTGCACTAACAGAGCCTTGTTTTAGTAAGCGTGTGGGTGTGTGCACGTGAACATATGGATGTGTTTGGGACTGGGCTGGTATTCTGGTTTTGTCTGATTTTGTTTCTGATTTTATTGCTCATGACTTCATTAAAGGAGCTCTCAGTTCCAATTAGACTTCCCTGGGCATGACTTACCTCCTGCTCCCTCCTCGTTCCTACTGTTTTCCTCCATGTGGGATATCTCTCCCATCACCTGTTTCTGTCTACATTTTGCCCATCGTGCAGGACCAATTTCAAATGCTGTGCCTTCCACGAAACCCTTTCTAATTGCTTCAATCCTTCCTCCTTTACGTGCAGTTCCTGTAACAACTCCATACTCTATCATTCTCTGCCCTGCATTCTTCATATACTTTTCTTATTATCCTCTAAACTCCTTGGGAACATGCCATTTCTTATGCATTTCCTTCTCCTTCTTCCTATATCAAAGTTTACGTAAAATACTACGTCTCGAATGTAATTGGTGCTCACAAATGTGCATGCGTTGAAAGAATCAAAGAATGAACAAGTCAGTTACTCTTAGAAAAGTATTTGTTTGGATACTCAGTGTGCTCTCCACCCTTCAGCACACTGCCCTGGACCCTGAGAAATCGATCTCTACTGATCACATCAGTCATTCTTTCCTCTGCCTTCCAGGTGGCATGGCCAATAGGAAGGACAACAAGAAATACAAAGGTAAGAGAAAAGTAGCGGTATTTATTCTCCCTCTAGGCCAAGTCATGGGTTGGCCACAGCTACGTTTCTCCCCCTAAGGCACAGCTCTTGACAGGCATCTGGTAATCACTTCCTTCCTTTGCCCCTTCAAGCCGATGGGTGAGAGTTTTGATGTTCACTGCCCCTCATTTACCTTAACTTTGTCTCTTTAAAATATGTTCTCCATGGGGCGCCTGGATGGCTCCGTTGGTTAAAGTATGACTCTTGATTTCGGCTCAGGTCATGATCTCATGGTCTTGAAATGGAGCCCTGCACCAAGCTTTGCACAGGTCATGGAGCCTGGTTAAGATTCTCATTCTCCCTCACCCTCTGCCCCCACTTCGAAAAATAAAAAGTAAACAACAAATAAATAAATAATAATTTTTTCCAGTTTTATTGAGAAATAACTGACATACATCATTGTAAAAACTCTGTCTCTCTTAACCTCTGTGCAATCAACTGATTGAAATGTGACATCTGTGACTCATATACAAACTATGAGTCATAGAAGGCCTTTAGAAAATAAGTTCGCTCATATAAGACATTATTCTTTCTGATAATGTGACCAGGGCATCATATCTTAAAGGATTTATTATATAACTGAGATTTGATTTCCCTTTACTCTTAGGTCAGAATAAGGGATCTGAGAGTAAGGAAAACTGGTTTCCCACCCAGATGCTTATTCTCATTTGCTAAGGTATTCAACATAATCATATATAAACTATTGATATTATAAATTATTAATGAACAGTAGCTTTTCTTATATACAGGCTCAGTGCTATTTATATTTCTTATTTGAAAACATTCCATTTATTATTTTTCTGCTAATACACAGAATCGCTGACTCAGAGAACTAAAACGATGGTTTTCATACCATTATCCAAGAGACGTAGGGATTCCCAAGTTATGTGTTAACTTCAACATAAAAAGCGAAGTTCATTTGATTTTTAAGCTTTTAGCAAATATGTGTGCAAGATGGGCATCAAGGTACTAGAAATTATCTTAAAATGACAATACTAAACATGTCATGTGGTAGGGCCCAGATGAAAATCTTTTCTGCCTACCAAAAAAAATGACTTAAACAGGTTGAGAAATCTGTTCTTTGATTCTCTTCCAACACAGCCAATAACCATGTGGAACTTCTTTTCAGCTATAAAATAGCAGTAATTTATGTAACTCACAGAGGTTTTAAGATGATTAAATAGCATAACAATATATACAACATCCTGCTCAGGGCTTGGAGAATGTGCTCCATATACACAAGTTTTCTTATTTTTCTCAGAATCGTAGTCACTCTCCAGAAGATCACACCCTGACTTCAAGTTCAAGGTTAGTTCTGCCTTACTGATGCTGTTCCAATTTGCCTTTAGGTACATTGATTTCTTTTTTCAGCTATAATTTTCTCTTTTGCAGATAATGTCGACTTTAGCATACCAGGAACATCTAGGTTCCAATATGGAATTTACTCAGTGTTGGAAGTTCTACCGATGTTTTCTTGTCTGTCAGTGTATGTAGCCATTATCTTAGGCATTTATTTGTTTCTCTTCTGATACTTACAAGCTATGAAATTAGAAAGCCATGGCATACATGATTAGAGCATTTGATTTTTCATCCATAATTTGCTGTCATTTTGAGATTGTGAATTAAATGACTCCTTTAACTCTGTGTTTCTGTCTGATGCCTTGCAGACACTGCTGACCCACGAACTCCGGAAGAATGGCATGAGGTCCCTGTGCCTCTGTCTCCTGCAACTGTGGGACTGACAGCCAACAGGACTCCATTTCCTACCAAGATGACCCTTTCTTTGGCTGACTAGGTCATAGGTCTGACATTGGCAGATAAGGCAATTCTGGGGGATATGAGTTTTTTAATTTGTTTCAAATGCAGGAATTTGAGTCAAATTCTATTGCCAATTAAAAGGAAATTTGTAGTTCTTGACTTAGTAGTTTGATTTAGCAGTTTTGTAGTTCTTGAGTTAGAAATGTATGGTTCATGGGTATTTGTTCAATCTGCTTAAGTTGAAACCAGTTTGGTATTTTCACTCTTTGGCTCTCTAGGAAAGGATAGCCACGTGGATTCAATGGATAAAAGCGAAAACACCACATATTTCAGAGAAAGAAAACGTCTGAATTCCAGTCCCTTGAATAATACAATATAGCCCTTAATTTTCTTTAAAAATTTCTGTTTCTCCTGAATTTTGCCTCTGTATATAAATCAGGCATCAAATACATACAAACACACCTGTATGTGTTTGCAATTGTAAAAACGTATTTTACATGTGGGGATATGTCTAGAGAGAGATTAAAAAATAGTAGGCAGACAGATAATAGATACTCTCTCACACATGCTAATTTTCAGATCGTTCTTGCATTTTCTGTACCCAATGTCTAGATCTTTGTGGAGAATCAAATAATTTGTCTTACTAATGAGGCTACCTTGGTTGACACTGGCATATGCCATGCATGAAAAACAGGGACTGTTTTCAATGTAGAAACCCACAAGAGAATATTCCATCGATACGGAAATTCTCAGAAATGCTGTTACTTGCAAAGTGAGTCATAAGGCACAAGCCCTCTGCTCATGGTGTGCCAAATACGACTGAGGGTTATGTGTACTTGTGTGTACCTGAACACAAAAGGGCCAGGAGTGACATCCTGTAGTGCTACAAGTCCTGAGACCCCTGGTTGGGGCCCAAGAGTTACTCCAAATGAGAAAGAGATAAGAAAGGTGATGTCCTAATCATCTTCCACTTTTATCAAACCAAGATCCCTGGAGGAAAACCAGGAAAACCCCACTCAACACAGAGGAGATGAATCCCATAATATGGGACACCAGGAAAAAAGGCAGGAATTGAAATAAAGAGGAAGCTATTTCCACATTTAATACCAATATGATTGTTTACTTTTTTATGATGGATCATTAGCCATACTAAGAAAAACTCTGGACATGGTGGGTTGTTGTTGTTGTTTTTTCCTAAAAAAAGAGTGTTATTTTTCTTCAGTGATAAATCACCATATTTGGCAGAGGTTTCTCTCAGAACATTCAAATTGTCATTTGAAAAATAATAATTGCCTGCATTTTAGGGAATCTACCATGTGCTAAGTATTTTATATTTTATATTTTAGCTTAGCACTTTAGCACTATCACCCTGTGCCATATTTTATTTCTTCCATTTTGAGGAAAGGGTCTAAAGAAGTTAGGACAATAACTAGGTCAAACATGTTATTAATGGTGCCCAGACTATAAGTGGCTGTCCAGTAACTGTGCATAATCCTAACAAGAAAGAATGAGGGGATGATCAGTAACCCAGATGCTTTTCATTTATAACTCGAGACACTAATGAGCTAGAAGAATCATTGTTGAAGAAACCAGAGATAATGATCAAAGTGATCTTTCCATACCTTTGGCAACAAGGATAACATAGGAAGGCACCCCTTGAGCATATTAAATAGCAATGGCTAATTTTGATTTTTGTCAATTAACACATTTTGTCCTTACTGTAAAAAAATGACCTTGACTGTGGTCTACAGAGGACAATATAAGCTTGAAGCTAGCAATTACTAAACGATGGTTCTTATCTGGTTTTGCACACTTGGGAGCCAAGATCCTGATCGTGATAATCACGGATAGTGGAGAGATCTTTGCGGCTGTGATTGAGAAGAAGCACTACAGGATGTCACTCCTGGCCCTTTTGTGTTCAAGTACACATAACCCTTAGCTGTATGTGGTATAGTTTCCTGAGGAACTGGGAAACCGTTTCCAAAGAGGCTGTAGCATTTTTTTATGTTCCCACCAGTAATTATCGCATAATTTATATAGTTGAATAAAGAAATCAGGGACAGATGACTTATGACCATATTTAGACCATGAATCTAAGAGATAGACAACCAATGTTAGCTTGTTGAAATATATTCCAAGAGCAGTTTGCAGACAGAGGAATGTATTCCTTTGCATATAATGGGAATTATATACATAAATATCTGAACTGTGTCTTGAAGTATCTGTCATACAACTGAACTTGTGCCCACAAGTGAGAATCAAAGTATTTAAAAACTAATACAGCATCGAAAACAACCAGTATTGTGCTGGTCTCCTTAAACTGGCTCTCGAGAGCCAATTATTAAATATTCAGGAATTTGATCATCCAGTTATTAAGTCTTTGGTACTTTGAAATCACCCCTTGGTGAGTGTTTATACCACAGAAATTGGCAAATGCCGCAACAGAGGCATTCGGTCTGGAGACCTAGTTTACCATACCTCTGGAACCAGCTAATCAGAATGGATGCTAATACAGTAGGAATAGAGACCGGTTATAAATAACAGTTTCTTCTGCATCAGTGTATTCTAGTTGAATATCAACTCTGTTTATTCCCTAAGTAGTACATTGGACATATAGTTAAATTCCAGCCTGATGGTAGTATAGGAATTGTAAGATAAGTGCAAAATATTCATAATTTTGTGGTGAGTTTGGAAATTACCTCGGTTTATGTGACATTTAAGTCTTATAGTAACAGAATTTGGCATTTTAGAGAATGTAGGAGATTTGACTTATGTTTCAATTTATAATAGGAGAATTGACTTAGCCTTGTGACTTTAAGTTAGAAAGTATGAGAAATTTCTATTGTTCTTGAACAGTGTTAAAAGTTTAGAATGACTTGGTGCTCACTGTATTTGTAAGTCAAATTTATTAGATTTATGAGGATGCTTAAGAACTTAAAAGGTTTTGTTTATGAGGCATTTGAAGTATTTCAAAAGAAAATCAAATACACAAACTGATAGATGCAATTAAACGTTGTTACTAAAATGCCTCTGTTGATGCTTCTAAAATTTACCAGATTACTGACTACAATAAAATGATTTACTAGCTGAACTTCAAGGATTTCAGAAACTTTAAATTTTTAATTTGATTTTAGTAAATCAAATATTATTTTTTAAAATCAAATTAAAATCTGTCCTGGTTACAAAAGATCCTCTCAAGGACATAAAGGGTACTCAGGGACATGCAGAATCTATCTGTGCAGGCATTTCCAGGTTCCTGACGCAAAAGACTACAGAAAAATATGTAAAAAGGTTCTCTGAGGAGGTCTATCCTTACACTCTAGAAAGAGAACCAAAAGGCTACACCATGTAATTCTGATAGGGTCTCCATTTCCTCTTCACTGGGACCTCGCGGTAATAAGTTTGTCATCATGATTGAGAGATGGCCCTGGCCTTCTGGCCTCTTCCATTCGGATTCTTGTCTGTCCTCTACAGCCAATACATTAATCTCTTTGCATCCAGCGCCCTTGTAACTATTTTCAGGCTCTCCATCTCTGTTGATGCAGTTGCTCAGCTTGCCTCAAATATTAAACATTTATTAATAACATTTTATACAAATTTAAAGTGCTCTGGAGAGTGCTGGTTGCCAAATGGAGAGCGTTATCATGGGAATGGCTGTGTTCCAAGGACTCTGCCTCGGCGAGCTTCCTTCTCAGCCCTGTCCGTCTGCTTGACTCCCTGCGGCAAAGAGGACGCTGTCCACATTTCTCATGAGAAGAGTTCCCTCTTGGCTAGAAGTGCAATTTGTAAAGTATAAATCCACCCACATCAAGATTCTTTTTCTTTTGCACAATTTAACATCCATCCTGGTAGCAAGGGTTCAGAGAAATCCCTGTGCATGTTTTTATGTTTTTTGCCCTCCTGAATGTTTTGTTCATTATAACGAGGGTTACCATTACACCCTAAGATGTCACATGAGCTACAACAGCAGTGTTTGGCTGTGGGACCTGATTAATTCAGCACATTCTGTTAACTCTTCCAAGTTGTAAAGATACAAGGTTTTTGCTGTTATTGTTGTCGTTTTCACATTCTCAAGCAACTTCCAACCTCACGTTCACAGAAAGATACCTGGAGGAAACCCCACAATCTGTTTTTCATCCTCTCCATACTTCAGTGTATAACATGTTTACATTCCTCTGGAAGAAAATACTTAACATTCAATATGCTATGACTATCATCAAAGTCCTTGAGAGATTACCATAATCTGTTACATATTAATAGTCTGTGTTCAAGAAGATAATACAGTTTTAAAAGCTTATTTATTAACTAGAGAAGCCAACACTGAGACTGGTTTCTGTCACCAGAGACACCAGACCCAAATTCATCATCAGAGTGTGTTAAAATCCTGTTTTAATCAACGAAGAAGTCGAAAGACATGTCATTGATTCCAAATGCTTTCGTGGGTGCTTGAGATATTGGCATCGATTATCCAGACAACTGAAGGCCTACCAATCCCGAACATGTTTAATCTGTTAAGTGACTGCAGAGTTTTGATTGACAAAATCCTAAAGAAAGCATTTCTGGGAGTGGTTTATTTGGCTTGGCACATACGATTATGAACTGGTATTGCACAGCAAGACAAGACCATTCATGCGTCACTGAAGGCATCCTCGTCATGTGCTGCTTGGCCTTGGCCTCACAGGACATCTGCAGAAGAGGAAGGGGGTCAGGTAATTCTAAAGCACTGCAGTGTGATGAGAAATGGAATGATTACAAGCAGGGTATGGAGGAGAAATGTGATCAAGTTTCCCTAAAATATAACCCCGACTACATTGAATGGTGGCAGAAACTAAGAACAGTAGCGTGTAACAGTCAACCTGGGACAGATGACTTGTGGACATAATTAGGCCATGAATCTAAGAGAGAGAGAGAGAGAGAGAGAGAGAGAGAGAGAGAGAGAGGAGAGAGAGAGAGAGAGAGAGAAAGAGACAGAGAGAGGCAAACAATGTTAGCTTGTTGAAAAGTATCCTGAGAGCAGATCACAGACCAAGCAATGGATGACTTTCCATAGGGTAGAAAACACCACTGTCTTTCCTCCTGGAACCATACACCTATATGGTAACATGCTTGAATAGGATGATTGCTATATATTAAAGATCTTCATAATTGTATCTGGTATTTTACTCAACTGACTAAAGGCAGATTTTCATGAAACTACGTAATCAAGTTTCTGAAGTAAATTCTTGCATTTGGATCTGTTATTCGGCTTACACACTAAACTCTAAGCTCTTGGATTTTTTTCTTATTTTGTTTTAAGGGTAGAGCTTCTATTTCTTATGGAGGCGCATAGCTCTTGTTTTCTGCTCCATCTCTACCCAGAAAGCCTGTTAGTTTTAAAACCTGTCCTCTTAATTCTCCTAGACTTACGTTCTGTACAAATTGATAATGGTGAAAAAAAATACCGCAGTTAAATTAGAGCAAGAATAAAATTCTAAGTGATTCAATATTCTGTACCTAGCGGGATTCTATGAATCTGCCATGATGGGATGGGAGAAATATCACCTTTAATTTGCAAGTAAAAACCATTTTGCTATGCTCAAGTTAAGAGATTCTGGAATAAAGAGAAGTGCTTGCTGCTAAGATATTGACAGATGAATGTGTGCGGAGATTGGCCTTTTTAAAGCTTGCATATGTTAGCCTCCTGAGAGCTCTGTGCTGGCTGCATAGATTACAGAGTACGTCAATATGGTGGGCTAAGGATGTTGACTCAGACCAAACTGTATCTCTCTCTCTTGCTCGTATTTGCTTTCTCTCTCTCCCACCGCCCTCCCCAACATTCTCTTAGGATCTTTTGCTTAAGTCTCAACCTTAACATTATTGTAATAACACAGTTTGCTTCTACCAATAACTTTCTTGTCAGGAGACATCTGTTGCATTATGAAAAGTCTCTCCCAGTAAAGCATCAATCATGTCTCACTTGTAAAGCAAAGCACATTATTTTGGGTCCCTAGGTAGCAAAATACTGCTGAGAAAACAAACCGTGCAGAAATATTAGCTGTGGCATATTAATATATGTATTCTGATCATTCTTTATGTGCCTTCCATTGGTGCTGTGTGATTCTGACAGTATGGGCTGCTGACCTCTTATCTCCAAAACCACAGAGGGCTCATCATTGTCCTTCCTAAAAGCATCACAATAGGCTGATTGCCATGGAGATCCACATGGTGAGAATATGATGCTGTATTTTCGGCACTTTGCTCCCATCTGCTAAAAACACAACTCTTAAAACTGTTGCAAGTCCCAGAGACCTTTCCAAAGCTGTGGACACATAATGTCAAGCAACCTGGGAAGTCTTAGCCAATCATCTAGGTGTTTCCAAACCCTTAGACGCTTTGCATCAAGGGCGTAAAACATCTGGTTGATGGACCAAAACTTCTCTCTGACATCCTGATGTTTTTGTGTTTTACTGACATGCTCCCTCTTTACACTTATAAAATAGGATTCTCTGCTTTGGGGCCCCCATTATTACTTTCTAAGCTCCAATCAATCTCATGTATTATAGCATGTGTTGAGTGAATTCAAAAGGTATTGCTCTTTGCCGACGTCAAGGCTTAAAGTCCAGTCTCAACGAGAAGTTAGCATAGTTTAGGTAAATACCTCTATACCAAAAACTCTATTGGAGGTTGGTAGGGCTAACAGTAGTGTGTCAGGCAGTGTCCAGTGAGGAAAACAAAACCATGCTAAGTATTTCAAGTAGAGGGGGCTGCATACAAAGGACTGGTAAGGACTGGAGGAGGAGAAAAGAGAAGGAAGGGGGTGCCAAGGGAATGCCAAGGAAGGAGTGAGATGCAGAGATCAGGAATCTGCTCACGTTCCCAGGTCAGATCTCCTGAACTTGCACCTGAGGCTCTTTCGAGAGATTCTGCACTTCCAGAGCTGAGGACACTGGCTGAGGCTGCTGACACCAGCCCGTCCCCTCTGCCCCGATGGCAACAGCCAACCACTGATGCCAGCGATGTCCAGTGTTGTGGGAACCAGAAATAGAAACCTGTCTCTTCCTCCTGCTTTCTGATCTCTTGACCATGCTTTCAAAGGGTAGAACTGAACAGGAAGCCAACTGAAGAGGGCATGTGGGGCATGTGGTTCTCAGACTACGGTAGGGGCAGATATGGGACTAGAGATGTCAGGTAAGTGAGCAGGTGGAGGCAACAGTGTTCTGCGTGATTATCCTTTTATAGACATAATTCGATTATGATTAACACCAGAAACAAGATGCAAATGTTGGGACTAAAGGGAAGTACAGAAAGGGAAGGGTTGTCCCAAAGCACAGCAAGGGATCTGTGGAGAATGTGAAAATAGAGAAGACATTTTCCTGTATCATCTGTTGACCTGCCTTTTCGTGTAAACTCCATGAGAGTTTTAAAAAATTATTACTTTAAAGTTTCTCAAGTAATGAATAAGTTCTGCTTGTAAGACTTTAACATTTTATAGACACAGGTTAATCTTCCTTTGATTACCAGGACAATCCTAGTCCCTTCCCAGAAATAACTGTCAGTTTGATGCGTATCCAAAGAGGCTGAACTATCCTTCAGCAGGAAAAATGACTAAGTAAAATGTAGCATCATTATACTAAGGAATATTTATGCTGTTCTGTAAGAGAACAGAGTAGATAGATAGTTTCCACGAATAACAAGTGGGAAATCGAATTTGCAGGAACATATGTAGTATGTTCCATTTATGAGTTTTCTAAAAACACACAAAAGGAAGTTTTGTTTTAGCTCTAGCGTCTGTGTCTGACATGATCCCTGCCCCCCAAGTGCATACATGGACCATCCTTCAGATGGACTCTGCCTCCAATCCTTTCCCTCTGTTCCAGCCCTGATTCTCTGCCTTGTTTCTCACCACACAGCTGACAGAAAGAAGAGTGGTAGAAACTGGAAAATGAGGAAGCAGAAAGGTAAATGAAAACAAATGAAGCATATTTTTAAATAACGTCTTAGAGTTCTTTGTTGTTGCCAAAATGTAATCCCAAGAAATGACTTCCCCAAAACGCCATGGGTTCTCAGATTCCTTAAAAGAGTTAACAAATCTGTTTTGACCCTTCCTTCCTTCCTTCCTTCCTTTCTTTCCTCTTTCCTTTCTTCCTTCTTTCCTTCTCTCTCTCTCTGTCTTTCTTTCTCCTGTTTTTCTTTGATCAATGCTTAGATCTAGCTCTGTGTAAATAATGAAGGTGTCAATTAAAGGAGAAACTTTGTGAAAGATAGTAAATAATCTTTGAATGACATCTTCTCTAGATTCCTAAAATTATGTGTCCAGGGGAAGGACCACTGAGGAAAACATACAATTTCAGTTGCAATGAACACCATTAAACAGCTAAGTGATGAGAAAGCCCTCACATTGTTGTAATCTGGCTGTCGCCCAAAGCAGACCTGAGATCAACCTTTGATAGAGAGAGTGCTCCCAAGGAGCAGAAGTGAGGGACAGATGGAGTGAAACCGGGAAGGAGGGAATATCAGTACAGGATGTGTTGTTGAGTTAGTCATCACTGCATGTGACAGACACATGATTACACCATGACTTTCTGAGAAACTTCGTGGCACGCATCTCAGAGCTATCTGTCTGAAGGATGAAAAAAAATGCACTTCTCTGTCGGTCTCCCTCCTCCATTCTTTAAGGATTGTCCTGCTCGTCATCAACGATTCTGTGGGTTTCCCAGGCCACATGGTCTGAGAAGACCCTGGGATGGAAGCCAGAGAGAGTAGCAGGTGCCTGAGATGAGGCGTTGCCCAACCCCACCTGAGCAAAGATGGCGGAGGCTCCCATGGAGTTTGTCACTACAGCTGTAGCTGAATGCGAGGCCAAGAGAACTCGGACACAAGAGGGTCAGGTCTGTAATTCTGGAAAACTCACAGTTTATCACCCGAGTCACATACTGATGGGTGAGTGTGAGTGCTGTATGATATTTAATATGTCTTTGATCTCCCTTTCTTCTGGTGCCTGTCATCACAGGATGAAGGGGTTCTAAATGGGCATATATTTTTAAATGTTCCCCAAGTTAAAAATATATTTGAATATATAAAGTGCTCTCCTCGAGAGCAGAAACCGTTTTATCTGTTTCACCGTTTACATACTTAGTAGGGGGACAGGCAATCAAGGGAACTCCATAAATATTTAATCGCGGGTGTAAATGAAAAAGATCTTCAAAGACACTAAACAGGAAGGTGACTCCAGTCCAACCATTCCTTTCAATGCCATACAGGTTGGAGGGGGTCAACCCTTCTCTGTGCATTATTACTTTCCTCTCTGCCTCTGGTAAGCGTAAAGGCAGACAGGCGGGGTGGGTAGGATTTGCGGTACATTAGAAGGGAAGGAAATACTTCGCCAAAACAGAGTAGCGCCTCCGTAAGTCACGTGTCCTGACCCCAGCGTGTGGGCTTAGCTCATGTCCGGGCTGTGCTTTCCCTCATTTTCCTGTCTCATTGTCCTCACTGCTTGCCTGAGAGCTCAGTCATCTGTGGTTTTCACGTCCACACTGTTTGGCTCCTGTTGTAAGTTACAATGTGAGGGGCTCCCAGTTTCGGAGAGGCAGAACTACATGTTCCGGACGACTGTGTGCAGCTTGCTGGGGGCCACCCCGGATGTATCCTCACCCTGCCACCAGCTTCTCAACCAACGGGCCAGGTTTCAAAAAAGTAGTCACTTAAATGAGAACAGCCCCAAGTAGTTCCAGATCCGTTAATACTGTATCTCTGCTTGTCCACAGAGCCCAGGGAAGGATCCATCTGGGAGGGATGCTGGCTTCTCCTGCTGTCGGTCTGTTTACACCAAACTGACTTGATATTTTTATCTGTTTACAAAGTGGTGCAAAATGTTTACATAGCAGTGACCTGGTTTTGGGGTCTGGGAGTGCTGTTTGCAGTAGAGTGTCTTGTAATCTTCCGTGAAGCTCTAATTGTGTGCATGTAGCGAGGCCTCTGTTCCAGTTGGTGAGAGCTGTTTAGAGAATGGCTCCATTTCAGGGCCGATCGTGTTTTCCTTGTCTTGCAGAGGGTGGCTTTGGAGGCATTCTGTGTGCCCTAGACCACTTGTTTTTACTTTAGAGTCGCTTCAAACTAAACACTTTGGGCTTCTGCAAGTGTGTATTTTTAGCCATGGGATTTTTGGAAAGTCTGCCAGTATTGTGCAATCGCAGAAAAGAGGCTAACGGGCCTCCGGTTTGCCACAATTTTCTCTGAACCACACTTTCGACCGAAGGGCATCTACCCCGTCTTTGGTCTACAAAAATTATTCCTGGCTCTATCCCTGGAAAGCACAACTAAGCTCCTCTGGATTTTAAGGTGGCATCCTCTCCCAGGAACAGGAAATGTCTCACTTAGCGCTAAGGTTGTAGTTCCTTGTAGAAGGAGACAAGGATGGCCCGACCCATCTTGCAGTGTAGACGGGGCTGTCAAATGCGATAATGAACATGACAACATTTTATAAGCAGCGTGAAACTCTCCATGTACCTTTCATTTGATTCCAATCCTGGACTCCTTTCCTCGACTTAAATTCATTAGCAGGAAGTGAAATGCAGGAAAGTCACTGAAATGAACATCACGAGCCCTGTATTTTCCACCCCTCTGCGTATGCAAATAATATTTGATAAGTTATTTATCTTTTCTGGGCTTCAGCATCCTCGCTGGTGAAATTAAGTGGCTGAGTTAACAGCTATCTAAATTCCTTTCAGCACACAAATTTGTTGTACCTAAATGGTACACGTTCCCCAGGAGACAGAAAAGCCTGCTGTCCTACTACCTAATTAAGAGACAGGCTTCTTAGCTTCTTATTCACTTTATTTCCAGATAATTGATTTGGATGAAAACGCTTCCAAGTGACTTTAAGGCACCTCTCTTTGCCTACTACTTCTCCTAGCAAAATAATGGTGTTATTTTCCTTCTATGATATATTATGAAAAAGGAATATCAAACTTTTTTGAGAAAGAGAGAGAGAGAGAGAGAGCAAGCGTGCACGCATGAGTGGGGGAGGGACAGAGGATAGATAGAAAGAGAGGGAATCTCCAGCAGGCTTCACGCTCAGCACAGGGTCCAATGCAGGGCTTGATTCCATGACCCTGGGATCATGAGGAGAACCAAAATCAAGAGTTGGACGTTCAACTGACTGAGCCACCCAGGCCCCCCAAACTTTTTGTTTTAAAGTGTGGAATAATTTCCACGGTGATTAAGCAAATTTGGGCTGATTCTGAATAAATATGGAATTTATTTGGGATTCTGGGAATTATTATATGTACATCCCCCAGCCATCACTCCCAGCCCAGTGCCCACCTGAGCCCATGGAGCGGGGGAGGAACAGTGGCTGGAGAATGGGGTGAACTTTGGGTGCTTCTTCAACCACCCGTCCGCCCGGTGTTCCCCAAAGTTCGTTGCAGGGAACACCAGTTACACGAGCTGTTGTAGATGAGGCATGAAAAAGGCTCCATGATTAGATGAGTTTGTGAAATATTATACTCAACAAATAGAGCAGATTTTCTCACTGCAAAACATTCTCAGAGCTTTTACTGTGCTAATGTATATTCTCCATCTCCAACAGAAAGATAGGACATGTATGTGGCACACATGGGACTGACCACGGGACCCTTCTATATGAGGACATCCCTTAGGACAAGCGTCCTTGGAACAAGCTTGAAGACACTTGGTTCTTGTTTTTAAAGAGCCAAAATTAACCGAAGAAAGGAAAGGTCCACCGAGGCCCCAGAGAGAAGGAAATGTCACGGCTGTGGGAATTCCTGGCGGGTGCTACCTTGGTGATCGAACTGCATCACACTCCGCAATATCAAGTAGTAGTTGTTGATTTTATATTTGCCTAAAACACACGTCACCAGTTACATTAGAAAGCCTTGTATGGTGCTTAATGTACCCCCACGGGCATGGAGGTACTCCATAAATGCTTCTGACGCTGAGGTTAAACTATTTGTACGCTGTGTGTTGTATTTTGTTAATCAAAATTATAGTCCTTACCACTTTTCTTTCCTCCTTCAGCAAACATCCATTGAAGGCCTAGTCCTCAGTACTCTCCTAAGCTCTAGTGTTACGTCATTGACAGCTGTGACACAGATCCTTCCTAAACAAGCTACGATTTAGTAGAAGCAAACGTGTATTTTATTTTTACTTTTACTCATTTTTTAAAACATTTAATTATTTTGGATAGACAGAGAGAGACAGATCATGAGTAAGGGAGGGGCAGAGAGAGGGAGACACAGAACCCAAAGCAGGCTCCATGCTCCGAGCTGTCTGCAGAGCTCGAACCCATGAACCGATGCGGGGCTCGATGTGGGGCTCGAACCCATGAACCGTGAAATCATGACCTCAGCTGAAGTCGGACCCTTAATCAACCGAGCCACCCAGACACCCCAGAAATGTGTATTTTAAAATTGTAATACACCGTAACAAAGGTAACACTTAAAGCAGATACAAAGCAAAAAGGCAATAAGGAGGAGAGAGAGCAATTCATTTTCAAAGAATGTGAAAGAATGTTTTCTAGAAGGACAGCTGAGTCTTGAAACAGAATAGAAGTTTTTGAGATGGAACATGCCAGTTGATTCTAGCACCAAGAATAAAAGTTTCAAAGGCAAGGAGACAGGAAACAATTTGACAGGCGTGGGAGAGTGCAAGCAGTTGGTATCGTTGGAACACAAAACAGAAGGAGCAAAGTTGAAAGACACAAGGATTAAGAAGGTGGCAAGGCTCAGATTAGTAAAACGTTATGTCCTTTGTAAAATGACTCAGGAGTCTGATTCAGGCAATGAAGAACTATGAGAAGGTTTTAGGAGAGGCCATGATAGAGCAAGCACTTAAAACCTGACCCTTGGAGCAGGGTAGACAAGTCTAGAAGTAGGGAAATCAATTAGTAGTAGCTATTACAGTTACCCAAGTGAGAAATGATCAGGGCCTAAACCAAGGCACTGACAGTGACATTTTTGGAGGGCACACATTTGAGGTATTAATGATGTAGATAAAAACAAATTTTTTAAATGTTTATTCATTTTTTGAGAGAGACAGAGACAGAGCGCGAATTGGGAAGGGGCAGAGAGAGAGGGATATACAGAATCTGAAACAGGCTCCAGGCCCTGAGCTATTAGCACAGAGCTCGACATGGGGCTCGAACCCATGAACCACAAGATCATGACCTGAGCCAAGATCGGAGGCCCAATTGACTGAGCCACCAAGGTGCTCCATTGATGTAAATTTAACAATACTTGTTACTGATTGAATTGTAAGGAGTGATAGTAAATGAAGAGTCATGGATACTCCCAGGTGTATGGCTTGGAAAATTGGTTGAATGGTGCTGTTTGTAATGATATCGAATGTACAGAAAAATGAACATTTTTGTAGCTATAAAAATATATATATATGGATATAAAAATATTTATGTTTTATATATTTTTCCATATATAAAATTTGAAATGCCTTGGGATACACAGGATGAGACCCTAACAGATGATTGGTTATATTTGACCTGAATTCCATAGAAATGTTTTGTTTATAGTTACATATTTATGTCCATCAGCTTTTAGGTGGTAGTGCAGTATGCTTGAAATAGAAAATATCGCCTTAGAAGAGAAGACTGTAAGAGACAGAAGAGGAAGAAATATCCTTATGTCAAAAATAAGATGTAGAATCATTCAAAGGAGAATGAAAATGTTCTCATACCAAGACCTGGGGACATAAGGTATGACAACACATAGAATAATAAGAGAGCTTTAAAGAGGAAGTTGTCAAAAAAAAAAAAAAAAAAGAACAAAGCCTAAGTGCCTCAGAGAAATATTCTGAGATAAGGTTGAGACTTGTTTTAGGATTTGGCAACATGGAGTCATCAGTGACCTTTGCTAGAATGAATGCAGTAAAGCCAGATTGCCTTAAGTGGCGGAGATATAAGCAAGTGATAACAATAGGTTTTGGTCATTTTAAAAAAAAAATGTTTTGCCAAGAAAAAAGGAAGAGAAAGATGAGAATAGTTGGAGGGAGATGAAGGGTCAAGGAGAAGTGTTTAAAGTGTGTGTGTGTGTGAGAGAGAGAGAGAGAGAGAGAGAGAGAGAGAAGAGAAGAGGAAGGGAGGGAGGGAAGGAGAGAAGGAAGAAAAGTAGGAGCTTAGGGAGGAACAGGAAGGAAGGAAGGAAGGAAGGAAGGAAGGAAGGACGAAAGGAAGAGAGGGTGAGGGAGAGAGAGTGGGAGGGAGGGAGGAAGGAAGATCAAATACGTGTAGAGGCTCCAGGATCTGTCAGTTTTGATGCCGTCTTGGACCAGATACCACTGTATTGGGTGCACGTATGTTGGGGGGTGGGGCAGGGAGTGTCTTGTGCATCATAGGAGGTTTCACAACATCCTTGGCCTGTATGTGGTGGATGCCACTAGACCCCGTTGTGATGATCAAACATGTCTCCAGACATTGCCCAATCCCTCAGGAGGGAGGCAAAATTATTCCCTGTTGGGAACCACTGGATTAGAGAAGAAGACAGTGGAAAAGATTGACCATATAATGAAGAGGAGAGAAAAAATAATGCAGAATCCTGAGATAGAAAGAGGTTATGAGATTTAGGACATAGAAGTGCGTCCTTTGTACAAAAAACATACATCTCCCTCTGCCACCAAAATGAAGGAGAAAAGGGGCCTAAGGATGCTTGGATATTTGCATTTGGGGATAGCATGCTGGCCAGGAAGAATGACTCTGTTTCCTTTGTGAGTTAAGGAGATAAGGTCATCTCATAAAAACGAAGAAGCCACAGTCTGAGTGGGAGGAAAACGGAAGTGGAAATAGTCATTCACAGTAAAAAGCTGAAGTACACGTGAGAGGGAAATCCAAAAAAAAAAAAAAAAACAAAAAAAACAAAAAAAACAAAAAAACCCCAAAACCCAAAAAACAAACACTCTTGAAAATGTAATCGAGGCCACCAATTTGGAAAGCATGAATTTGAGCGAGTCTCAATCCCAGGACGTGACTGTTTACCCTCCAGCCACAACCGCCTCTTGGTTAATTAAGGAAACGAAGAGGGCTGTTTTTATGATTGCTGCAGTGTTGGATGCTTCCTGGTCCGGGAGGGAAAATGGCAGAGTAAAATAGGTTGGGTCACACGCAAGACTAACACACATAACTTCGGAGGTCAGTGGATTTTAGGCAATATCTAATTCAGTGGTTTCAACGTGGAGTCAATTAATGAAATTTCTTTAAAAACAAAAAGACTCATGACAGTGATTCAATCCTTAACTCCAAATGCTTTGTCTGAATTTGAGAGAGATTGGGTGTATATCATATTTTGTAAATGCCCGTTTGTATAGTTTTTTCTATGTACTGTATCTTTTTGATTAACTACTTAAAAAATAACATCCTCATTTTTTACCAATTGAATTGTCACCATCTTTACATATTAAAGAAACCCTATGTGATGTGTTAACCCCACATGATAAGTATTGCCCATATTTATCTTGGTTTTCTATTTATCTTCTGACTTTGTCTATGGTTTTATTCAGGCATTTCTAAATTATTATGTATCAAATGTATCAATATCTCCTTCTATGAAGTTTTGTGGCACACCTAGAAAAGATTTCCCTACACAGATATGATAAAGATATTTTCGATATTTTCTTTGAAAATTTTATGCTTTTTAAAAATTGACACTTGTGGGCCATCAGGAAATTATTTTGGCCTAAAAGTAAGCTAGCGATGCAATTAAGTTATTTTTAAGAAAGTATTAATCACCCAAACATAGCATCTTAAATATTGTCTTTTCCCCATTGTTATGCAGGGCTATGTTTTCATAGAATAAATTTATAGAGTTATTTGGGTCTGTTCATGTTACCTTTTATTTATTCAGGATGAGACCCTAAAAGATGATTGGTTATATTTGACCTGACATATATTTGACGTGCATATTTTTGATATGCATGTATTTAAAATCTCCCTCACTTAACCTTAACCCTTTGTTTTTACGATGAGGCCCAGAAAATTTAAGTGGTTTATCAGAGGTCATCCAGGTAAGTAGTGGGGACTCACTAGAATCCGAGACTCATGTTTCTTGGTTGAGTGTGTGTTACACTTATGGACTGATGAGTTACTCTCATACATAGCCATTAACTAGATCTGAGATGAGTCAATCACCTCAAGTATGGTTAGTCATGGTGACCCGATGAGGAATTTCCACAGATGGCTGATGGGAAGAGAAACTGTTTGGAGAAAATGAGTACTCAATAGTCATGCAAGTGCCTTATTCTTCATGTTATTTTGTAACTGAAGGCAAAGGATTAACCATGAGCTTGTTTTCAATGGTTTGTGTATAAGTGTTTCTTCACAAAATCTATGCATTGGTTTCAGTTCATGTAGAACTTTTTCCTTTGTGCTAGCATGAAGACAGAAAAAAAGAATATTCTGTTAACTGGTTGTGTTTTATAGTTTTTACTTCAGAGTTACAACATCAATTTGCTTTTTTTTTCCAATTTAGAATGTATTAATGTTATCCAACAGATAGATGTTGGACTACATAGCTCTTTTGGAGTTGTTTTTAAAATTTAGGAAAACAAGTGACCCACACAATTTTTAAAACCTTAACGAAGTGCCATAGAGGTCTTTGAATATGTGAAATGTCAGTTACAAGTCAACTGTATGAACAGAGTAGGAAACGAAGAAGTGCTTCAAATCCCATAAAACCCTAAACAAAGATAGTGGCTGATTCCTAGCCAACAATGTAGAGATATATAGGGTAGTAGTAGATAGATTACCTGCATACATTTTACCTTTCCAGGATAGGAACTATTACTATTAAGATTTCAATTAGATACAGAAATATAAATATATAAATATAACTGTAATGTAGAGAGACACACACACAAAACGTTTCGAGCTTAGAGTTCACCAACAGATCTGGGATACACATGGACTGATTTGAAACTGTAGCCAACCTAATAATTTGATGCCCTCTGTTTTACAAATTGTCTTAGTGCTTCCAAAACAAGTGTTGAGCATGGCTGCAGGAGTGGAGCGAACCATATTCCTTCAACCAGGAGACCCTTATTTTAACTCTCTGTAGGAGTCGGGATTCAAATTCAGTCCTAAGGTAAGGAAAGTTAGATTCTCCTTGCGGATTATGAGTTATCATATAAGTACCACATTTTAGTTTTAGATTCATTCTCTTTTGGGCAAAGAGGACACTTTGATTAAGAGTTCTAAAACTGGAACTTTGAGGAAAAATTTTAAAATATTTGAATCAATGTATTGTCTGGAGCCACTCAGCCAAAAGGAAATCAGGATGTAATAAATAATGAATATTATATAATATGATGAAACATTTAAAATATTGGAGTCTTCTCCTTCCTTAGAGGGTATTTTCTAAATTTTCCACTTGGAATTCAAATTGGTGATACTAGTGTGGATGCAACCAAGGTCAAAGTAGCAGAGTCATATCAGCCCCACATGTAAAGTTGTGAGCACAGGAAGTGTCTCTGAACAAGGAAGGGAAAACTTACTGACAAGTCTCAACTTATCATAATGATGTGGTCCTGGAATGCACCAGATCTCTTCTTTCTGATCACCTAGAGTTTATGCCCTGGGGGTGAAAACTCTGGTTGTATGTAGTAGCTAGGTCTGTAGGAGAAGTTCTTTGGATAAAAGTGTACTCTCCTGGTTTCCCTTCCATGTGATATTGTCTACCCATACCAAAGACCCCAATCTCTCCCACATTCTCTGCCTCTTGGGTTAGTACATGTCATCTTGGAGGGATCTAAAACCAGCTATGTATAAGTTAACATCAAATTAATGAACTATTCTTTCCAGGTTAGTTGCATAGAAAGTCTTTTTGAAATTACAGATTGAAAGTATATGTTACCTCTTCACAATCTTCAATACTTATATGGCACAGGTCCCCTTATGATTAATTTTAGGATTTATGATTGATTTAGAAAGCTTTGAATAGTTTCTTGAAAACCTTATGAGTATGTGTTTGTGAGTTTGATATATCACATGAGGATATGAAATATAATTCCCCTTATGTTTGAATTAATGAATTATAGTACCCACATGTGCATTACAAAAAAACAACTCTTTTGTGTATAAGCTCAATATTTCCTCAAACAATTCCATGTGGAGGCAACCACATGATTCGTTAGCATCCTTTCTTTAGGTGAAGAAAGAGCCTGATCCACATCGAGGCAAATCTAGACGTGGATTCCAGTGTTTCCAATGGAGCATCTACCTCACTTTTCATAAGGGTTGTTAGACAAAACATCTAAGGAAAGAACCATTGTGATTTCCATTAAAAGTTTTCTTCTCTACTCATTTGTTGAAAGGAGATCCAGTCAGCAAATTAAGGTGCAGAGCTACGTAAAATATTGTTAGAAAAACTCAACTGTGTTGAAATCCAGAGAATGCTTCCCTCACTTTCTCACGTACCCACAGCATTTCAGAGATAGCCACAGAATGATGGGTGTTGCAATGCCACGCTGGAAATGCAGACTCATGTTGAAATCTTAGTCACTGTCTTTAAAAAAAAGAAAAAAAAAGATAGTGGGATGTGGTGTAATCATGAATTATGAGGGAAGTCCAAGGCTAAAGTCAGAGAATAATTTCACATTGTGTATGCCAGTTAGCAGAAGGGGGGGGGGGCAAGGACAAGTCATTTTAGGTAGAAGGAACAGCATTAGGTAGGTGGAACAAGGTGTGAGAGACCACAGAACGGTCAGAGAAGGATAAGGCTGCACACCAACAGGGTGGATTGAGTAGGTCAGTTGGTAAGATCGACTGCAGGACATTATAAAGAGTTTTTGGTGTCATGCTAGAAGTTTTGGACTATATGCTGTAGGAGAGGCTACACTGTGATCAGAATTATAATGTTGATGGCATATAAAGTGGACATGATGGAGGGAACCATGGACTATACAGAAAGAGAAAGGATTTGGGTTTGAAGAAAAGCAGTGGTGTTGAGATGGAAATCAGGGGGCACCTCTGAGGAAAGTTTGATATACTTGACTAAGTTCAGTAAGAAATTGGACGTGGGGATGGTAGCAGAACAAGACCAAGGAAGAACCAAGGATAATTTCAAGGTCTGGTTCAGAAACCTACGGGGATTGAGAAATGCCATTAACTGCATTTTAAACATTGGAAGAAAGGGAGTTCTGGTAAATTTGAGGGGTACTGGGAAGAGTAATACATTTGGTTTGGGGCATATTGAGAGTGCAGTTCCAGTGAAATGTGTAGGTTAAAAAGCTCTGTGGGAAATACAAGTCTGGAGTTGAGGATAGAGGCAGAGCTTATAAAGATCGGAAGGAACATCAGGATCCATTGGGATCTCTCTTAAAAAAGAGCTGAAGCAACGGGAAGAAAACACTTCGGCAGAGTCCTGGACAGAAAGGAGAGCGGAAGGAGCAGAGGACCAAGCATGCAATCCCGGAAGCCCTAAAAGTAAGCGATCGAGCAGCGGAGATACCGTTGGGGAAAGAGGAGGGAGCGAATGAAGAACCAAGCAAAAGTGGTGTCAGAAACCAAAGGAAGGTCATTTGAAGGAGGGGAGAATGGCCATCAAATGTAGTCATCAGAACATCATGTGGCCGAGCACAAAAGAGGGTACTGGATTTGGCAAGAAGGAAGACGTTCGGTGCCTTAGAGCTATGTGATTTGGGAGGTGAGGACCAACGTCAGGCAGTAGTGAGAAGAGGGAGGTGAGGAAATGAGAACAAAAATTTTGGTTCAGAAATTCTCTGGGGAGTATGTTGCACATACAGTAAACATGGTCTCTAAGCCAGATATTGCTAGAGGTTCTGGAACACGAGGAAAAGTAAGACACAATCCCTGCCCTCAATAGATTTGTTTTCTGTTTAGGGGGCGGGTGATATGTGAATAACTCATCACTGAGGCCATTTCAAATGGTGTCCGTCTCAGTGGACCCAATGTCGTCTCTTCTAAAGACCCACTAAATTACTTAGGAAGGCACAGAGAATTCATAGTATCAAAAACTAAGAATCCCAATCAAACTATTTTAGAGTGATGAAAGTTCTTCAGTTCACTCTAAACTCACTAGAGCCGATTAGGCAGTAAGATTGCAGGGCCACAGTGCTTTTAACTTGCAAGACTGTGAACTCTCTAGACTGAAAACAAAATCATTTAGAAAGACCATCCCTTGATCTACACCGCCTGCTCGCTGTGGTCTATACCAATTAGAAAACTTCAGACACTTGTCCCTCCTTCAGACCCTGCGCCCCGCCCCCACGCCCCATGCATCTCTTTTAAAAAGGTTTAAAAAAAATTGGGCAAATGACCAACTGTCAAAACACGGCCAAAGAAAACAATGACTGACTGTAGTTTATCACAAGCAAGACCTCTAGGCTGTGTGAGAAAAGCTCTCTGTCCAGGGTTGGTGTGAGCCCTGTAGCACAGGCTTGTCGTTTTTCAAGACCTCTATCCGTTTATAGTGTCACCAAACCAGACAGTGGGGAAAGTTTCACCTGTGTCCAGAGTGTGGATAGATTTCCTTTCGTTTGAGATTGAGCAAAGTGAAACATAACACCCGGGCAATAAGAAATATATTGCAATAGAAACTGAACAGCATCCTGCATCTCCAGTGTGATGGCAGCTCTCTGAAAAAAAGACCTCACCCAGAAAAGTGTATGGAGCTGTCAGCAGACGAGAACACACGGCTTCCATGAAAAGAATCAAACTTCAGACCAAGTAGACACAACTCCGAAGGATTTAAATAGGACAAAGGGGATTTATTTATTTTTTTAAGGTTTTTTTTTTTTTTTTTAATTTTTGAGAGAGAAAGAGCATGCGTGAGCGTGAGCCGGGGAGGGGAAGAGAGAGGTGGGGAGACACAGAATCTGAAGCAGGCTCCAGGCTCTGAACTGTCAGTGCAGAGCCCGACGTGGGGCTTGAACTCACAGACTGTGAGATCCTGACCTGAGCCAAAGTCGGACGCTTAACCCACTGAGTCACCCAGGTGCCCCAGGACAAAGAGGATTTAAATGTTAACCTGAATAAAACTGTGCCTTTTTGTTATCTCATCAAGAAGATGTATAACCGCAACTCCAGAACTAGATGAGAAACAGAAAACATGAAAAATAACTGCCCTCATTCACTCTCTTGAAAAGAAGGAATTGCATCCCCAAGATTCCCTCCATCAAAAGCTTCCTTATCATGGTACCCATCTCCCTTGTTTTCCTCTCCCCAAAACATCCACTGTCCAATTCTCCATTCTTCCTCTCCCTCTGTCTCCAGGAAATGATATCAGCTGCACTCTGACCCCTCTCTCCTCTCTTTTCCTCTCTGATCAGTTCTTTACCTCTTTGGTGAATCAGTTTACCCTCTTGGCTTTTTTCAGTTCTCTGCTTCGCCTACTAACCTATCACAACAAATCTCCAAGAAACTTAGGAGGCAAAAACACACATGTCTCAGAACGGAGGTAGAGGAACTGAGACTACTCACACGGGAGTCAGTTTTATTCCAGAGACACGCTGGTGCCATACGGGACTGACCGACAAGGTCATGGTGTAGTACGTGTGTGTCATTCAGTCCCCCATTACGCATTTGGACAATTATGCGAAGCAAGCTGGAGGCAGGGTCCATCAACCCCCTACAGAAACCGAAGCAGAGAGAGCAACTTTTCCCTTCTCCTCGGTGACCAAAACAAGGGGATAAAGACACAAAGTGAGTGCTGAAAGCCAGATCAGAGCTATGCCGTGTACCGCCTAAGATCACCATGTTAACGAAACTGTTCGTGGGTGGTCTCGGCCTTGGGTCTTCCCTGAGTTCATGGCAGTTTTCTGTGGTTGTTGTCCCAGCTTGGTTAACTTTTTGCTTAAATTAGCCAGAGTCATTTCTTTTGCTTGTTGACGGGAATTCTGGCTAATAGAGAAACTGGTACCAGAGGCGAGGCGTGTAGGCGACATCCCACAGGGTGACGTGGAGGAGGTGGTGGGGGAGAGGGCTGGTGGTTGGAAAGTTTGCAGGAGACACAGGAGCTCAGTTGAGGCTGAGGGACCCCAAAAACCCTGTTGTCGGTCAGGGGAGGGAATGTTGCGGCCCGTGGCCCGCTGAGATAAAAGGACGTTGTCACCCGGAGGGAGGTGCTGGTGTCATACGAGTTCCCTGGGAAGCTACAGGTACTATCACAGAAGAGGAAGGACATGCGGAATTTCTACCCTCGAGGTAGAGTGACCTGCTTCCACCGACACAGGGCGGAGTAGAGAAAACATAAAATGGGTGGCTGAAACTTCTCAATTCTCAGCTCAAAGGGCAGCTGGGACCCCAGGGAAATTCAAAGACCAAGCTAACAAAGTACCTCGTGAAGGCCACCAAAAGGCTGGTAAAGCCAAAAATCAGAACACACCTTTTGATCCCATCGGTCATCACATTGCAGCGTCGGTTGGATTACTCGCCATGTCCGATCTCTTACGCCAAATGTGACAGCGCTCGGGGGAGAAGAGTATTTACCTGAGTTCATTACTTCTCTTTATTTCCTGTCAGTCCCTCCACTGTTGTTATTAGGTCTACCGCGGAGTCTTTGGAAGACCGTCAAAACAAGAAAGTAGAGGAATTTGGGGAGGGGTTGACCTTGCTCGGTTGTTCAGTGGGAAGAGGTAAACTGAGGCAAATTCAACCTTTTTCACACTTTCTTTGAGCAAAACTCAATTTGAACCGGGCAGCATCCAGTCTGGCAGGCAGAAGGGAGCTCTGAGGAGCGCTACGAAATCAAAGGCTTTTATACAGAGAAAGACCGATACCGTATGTTTTCACTCTTATGTGGATCCTGAGAAACTTAACAGAAACCCATGGGGGAGGGGAGGGAAAAAAAAAAGAGGTTAGAGTGGGAGAGAGCCAAAGCATAAGAGACTCTTAAAAACTGAGAACAAACTGAGGGTTGATGGGGGGTGGGAGGGAGGGGAGGGTGGGTGACGGATATTGAGGAGGCACCTGTTGGGATGAGCACTGGGTGTTGTATGGAAACCAATTTGACAATAAATTTCATATATTGAAAAAAATAATCAAAGGCTTTTAATGAGGGAATGGAACGGGAGCAAGGGAAGTTGGCGTAGGCAGGAAATCAGGTTGGTCGCCACAAGACGACTTCAGGGGATGACAGGGGTCCCTGAGGCAGATTACCTGGCTAGTGCCGGTCACCAGATTCCCGAGTGGCTGGTTTTAGGTTCCCTTTTGGGGACAGCTAAAACTGTAAGTTGTTTCGTTTTGGTGACATGGGGCTTAGCATAAGCAACTCCATTCGGGGCTGGTTTTCTTGTTTTATGACACTCAGTTCAGAATCTGTCAGACACAGTAACTCATGACGTTTGGAGCTGTTTCTCTGTAAAAGGACATAAATGTGATTTTGGTTTTAGTACAAGACATAGTTGTGTTCTAGGCAGGGATTTTTTTTTTTTTTTTAGTATAAATACGAGATAAATTACCTCTGTGGATATTGAGCTGTCACAAAGAAAGCCTAGCAGACATATGGCCTCCTCATCCTGTGCTACACCTGCACTCCCTCCTCATTTTGGGGGACCCCCCCAGTTTGTGAAGCTTGCTTCCGAAGACATGCCCTTCCTCTCTCCCCTCCCCTGGCAGCCAAAGAAGATGTGGATCTCGCTGACCTTGATTCTTGAAGGAGTGACCTTGGGAATTTGAGAAAGTATGGAAGGCATCAGTGCAGATTTCATAAGTTGGGTGGCTACAGCAAAACAAGTATTATTTTAATATTCTATTTTTACTTATATTTTTGATTTTATCTCTCTCTTTCGATATATACATATATATATACATACATATATATATACGTATATATATATACATATATAGAGAGAGGGAGAGACTGACTCTATATATATTTTCTCTCTCTTTCTCTGCGTGTCTGTGGGTATATATATATATATATAGAGAGAGAGAGAGAGAGAGAGAGAATATATAGACTCTCTCTCTCTCTCTCTCTCTCCACGTATATACAGAGAGAGAGAGAACACATGAATGGGGGACAGGGGCAGAGGGAGAAAGTGAGGGGAGAATCTGAAGCAGGCTGTATGTTCAGTTCAGATCCCCACACAGGGCTCAATCCCACCCCCCTGGGATCATGACCTTGGCTGAAATCAAGAGTCAGACACTCAATTGATTGTGCCACCTGGGAGCCCCTCTCTCTCTTTTTAATCTTGCAATTATTTCTTCATCTGTCTTATTTGGATTTAGCCTATTTTTGTTCTTTTTAGAAAACCGATTCAGTTCTGTCATTCATCGTACTCCATTTTATTGCTTTCTGCCTTTGTTGTTTCCTTTTCTTTTATGTTTATTCTGTTGCCTTTTGAAATGAACCTTAGCTCATTTGTTTTCAATACTTTTTGCCGTCTGATATGTGCCCGTGCGCACACACACACACACACACACACACACGCTGACATCAGTGCCATGTTAGAACCAGAGCGGTGTGAGGGAGAGTAGGCTGTGCTCGGAGGTCCACCCAAAGCTGAGTCCTACCTCTATGGCACCTGGTCCTCTCTTTATAAGATGTTTCTCTTTCTCTCTTAGACATGACTGAGCATGAGGTGAAAGCCCCATTAACCATCGATGCTTTCAGGGAAGAAGCCTGGGCCTGCGAGGGCCCTCCCGAGAGCAGGTCTTTGTGCTTGGTCACTGGCCCTGACATATTCAGTGTCTTAGTTGTCAGCTCAGATGAAGCCGTATAAGGCATACTTAAACATTTCAGAATGACAAAATGTCAGGAAAAATTAATATGTTGCAGGATCAGCGTGGTGAAATAATGAGTCAAATTCCAAATCATGCAATTCAGGTCATAATAAAAGTAGTTACCAGTTACTGAGTATTTCCTGTTTGTTGGGCCCTGAGCTAATTCGTTGTAGGCCATGAAGTCATTTCATTCTAAAAACCACTCTCTGAGATCAACATTAGTCAGTGGCAGATTGTGGCCACCAAGATAACTCATTCAGCTTAATGTGCCTTAACTGAGGACCGATACATAAAATTATGCAGAGAAGAGTGAGGCATTACTTTGTACAAAGCAGTTCTTGTCGTGGCTGGACAGCCGTGATTACTGAACATTGTGGATATCGAGGCTGGTACTCTGTGCATTCATAGGAAAATGAACAGGTCTGGAAGTCAGGCCATCCTGGGCTTCCTTTTGTAGAGTTGTTATGTTGCAATAAGATTGTGCTTCTTTTCATGTTTCCAGAGCAGAACTAGGAAGAGGAGTAGAAGTGACAGTGAAGAAAATGATGACTCGGTATAAGGATGTTTTTTTTCAGTAAATAGCGTGGTCTAGCCATGGAACGCTCTGGCTCTACAATGAGGGATCTCCGTCTTCTCAGAGTCCCATAGCCGTGGCCGGATGCTACAGGAAAGGTGGAGTACGTATTTCTATAACGGGATGATGTTGGGTTGAATAATGTCTCAGATTCTTTTGACTCATAGACTCTGTTTCTGTGCATTTCGGGCAGTAGGTGCAAATAAGAAAAGGCGGCAATGATGTAAGCAGGCTGGTGATGTAACACTTTGCGAAAGACCAAGTTCATTTCGTGGTTTCACAGGGCCCCTTAATAATCCATCAGCAAGCCAGATTAATTAGTGAGCAAATTTTCATACATGTCTGATTTAACAGATAGATACAGTCTCAGCAAAGCATGAATAGAGAGCTGACAAAATGAACCAGTTCGGAGTAGACGGCAAGTTCTGGGGCCAGACTGACTGGGTTCAAGTTGTGTGACGTAGGGAAGGTTACTTATCTTCTCTATGCCTCTGTTCAGTTCGCTTGTCTGTAAGCTGGGAGTGGTTAATAGTACCTCCTAGGGTTGCTGTAAAGATTGAGTGAATCACTCATGTAAAGAACACTGCTTTATACACGTAATAAATATTATTACTCAAATACACACTGAATAAGAAAGCAAGACATGTAATTCCTTAGAGTTAACATTTAGGTCAAAGACTTATTACATCCTGGACGTTGTTGTACTTGCCATAAAAAGTACATTTTGTCCTTAGATGAACATGCCATGCTCCAGTGCTTCTGTAAGAAGTTTTCAGGCATTTCTTCAAACCACGAAAGAAAGAACAGCAGAGCTTAATGTTTTCTTTTCTCTTGGATTTGAGGGTAAACCCACTTAGAGATTCACTAATACACTGGAGTGAAGGAAAATACTGATATGACAGTCGCTGATATTGATATATGATATATGACATATGAATACCGATCTGTGAGGTGAAAAGAGGGAACATTTGTGAAATGGAAAGAAAATTTGCAGTGTAAAAGTGCAGAGCTAAATTTCTGCTCCGTATTTCCCTGTCTGTGGTTGTTGGCAGGTCATAGAACCAGCTGAAAGCTGGTTTATTATATAATATAGAAAGAATAGGATCTGGTCTGCCCCTTTCACAGGGATGTGCAGGGCAAGCGAGTACAAATGTGAAGGTCTTCCAGACTGCAAAGCCCCGGACCAGAATCTGCTGTTGCGCTGATATATTGTGCCGGTGAACTAGTGTAGTTCACGGAATAAGATTAACTTTCTGGTTCTCTTCCTAAAAGCACACATAAATGTTGTCACTTTAACTAATGGGAACAGAGAAATAGTCTGTCGCAGTCAGGAAGCAACATGTATTGTTATCAGACAGGATCACCCCACTTAGTTTTCCTTTACTCAACTTGGAGTTTTCAAAAGAGCAGGAGTGTTCAGCACAGGAGGAAGAATGACCAGAGGGAGAGAAAAGGACATCGTTCCCCGCCTGTTCCCTAAGTCCACCCGAGTCAGAGCTGAATTGGTGGCGGAGGTGGAGGAGTGGGATGTGGGAGAGAAATTTCGAGGTGTGACTCAGAACTCTGAGACTTAACATTTTGATACCTAAGAGTGAGACTGTTTTTTAATGTAGGAAAGGCCACAAAATGCTATGGCCTCTCTTTCAGGGAAGTTCTAGGGACCAGCATAGGAAAACCTTCAGACTGAATGAAAAAGACAGCAGGAACGAAGGAGTGTTTCTTGCAATCTTGAATTCCTGCACAATCCTGAAGGCAGAGCTCATCTCTCAGTGCTACTTTAGCTGGGCATAGAATTCTCAGTTCAAAATGATTTTCCCTCAGAATGTTGAAGGCATTTCTCTAATATCTTCAAGTATTTGGGGCCATTGAAAAGAATCTGGAAGCCAGTGAGATAGATTATTACCCTTTTGTCATATGTTTTCCCCTTGGGAATCTTCTAGGATCTTTATCGTTGGTGCGTTAGAATTTCACAGAGAGATGCTAGACTTTTTTCTCTCACTGGAACAGAAGCTCCATGAAATCAAAGACTTTTCCTTCTTCACTTTGGATTCTTAGCCCCTTGTACCACCATGCCTGACACAACTCCACAAATAGTTGTCTAATAAATTGTTGGAACCAAGGTGTTCTATGGGATACCTACATGAAGCATTTAGTCTCAAGAATCTGTCCTTCATTGAAAAAAACCCCAAAGCTCATTAGCATAAGCTCTCCCATCTTTTATTCACTAGTCTTGGATGGCAATAATGAGGTGAATTCTCTACTTGTTGAGATCCTATGGGAATCTGAACAACCCAGATAATAAAAATAACATCTCTCCACTTTATTATTTTTTGTCTTTTCCTTTTAGTCAACTGGCTTCATTTAATCAAACACCCTTTTCTAATTATTCATTCTGAACAACTGGGTGGTTCTTAGGGTAGCTATCATTTGGTGGCCACTAATCTGCATTGTTATCAGCCATGGAATCTCTTGCTCGAGCAAGGCATGACAAATTTTTTTTAAAAAAATTAATGGAAGTGACTACTTCAGCAAGGATCCAAGGAAATCAACTTACTGATGAGAGTCATGTGATTTTCTGAATTACAAAAAAAATTTTTTCACCTTAAAAAGAAATCTATGGGGACCATATAATTTCTTAGTTTTTATTTTCCTAGGTCATGATATTTTATGATGCCACTATAATCTAAGATCACCGTGAATTCACTTAAAATATTACATTTCAACCCCTCAAACTTAGAACATAATTTACAAAGAAGGGAAAATCATAAAGTTAACACTACTTGTACTTTTTATATATTCCTATTTATCTCTGTATACGTTGTTTAATTGAACTAACCATTCACTTATTTCATTTCATGAAATCTTTTCTCATGAACAAGATAGGTCTGTGGATCACTGACATTAAAATAAACAAACACAGGGGTGCCTGGGCGGCTCAGTCCGTTGAGTGTCTGACCCCGTCTCAGGTCACGATCTTGTGGTTCACGAGTTCAAGCCCTGTGTCAGACTCTGTGCTGACAGCTCAGAGCCTGGAGCCTGCTTAGGATTCTGTGTCTCCCTCTCTCTCTGCCCGTCCCCCCCCCCCACCCACTCACTCTCTCTCTCTCAAAAAAATAAACATTAAAAAAAAAAAAACCACACACAAAATTTTTCCCAGTGGATTAAGCTCAGGATTTTGTGGCTTGTTCTGTTCTCTATTTACAGTCTTTTTCCGCCATTCAACCTCAAGAGAAGTAAAATACATGCACATTTTCAGATTATTTCCATGATGTCTCTATTAAGTATTAACAGTAATCCAAGACATGGAGATAGAGTCAGGGATGACATTTTCCCTACCTTTCTTCTATAAGACTCCCTATTTCTTGGCTGAGGAAGAGAAATAGGCAAAGTACCATGGGGAGTGATGAAAAAAAAAATGGGGATCCATCTCATTCTTCTGGGACATTTTTCAAGAACATTTTATCCTTTAAAAAATGTTACTCTTGCCTCATTGCCAAGGTCAGTGACAACTTGGATAATCCTCTAGGTATGAACTGTTTGTAAATGTGACCTGGCAAGTAACGTGTCCATTCTGTGCTCTCGAAAGCATTTCCAACATTTCTCATTCATGATAAGTTAACCTACCTTTTACCACACTTGCTCATTTTTTCCTATTCTTTTTTGTTCTAGAAAAAGAGAGTAGATCTATTTTGTCTTCAGAACTGGAATAGCACAAATGTACTTTGTACGTGGCTGAGGAGGAAGTTTCCATGTAACTTGTCCAAAATGTGGATAGATGAGTGGGTGGATTTAAAATGATTCTCCAGCACAGAAAAAGTAATGGCATTTAAAAAAGGAAAGAAAGATTTAAATGAAGTTAAAAGGAACTACGGAAGGATCACTTGAAAAAGAGCCATAAGGAGAGGCAAATCATTGGCGTGCAGCCGATTGTACGTCTTACGTATCGACTGGCCCCAGTGGCAAAGGACTTTTACGTCAACTTGGGGAAGTCTCTGAAATCCATGTGCTGTGTCCTCTTTCATTGAGCAGGTGTCATCTCTTTGCTCCCACCCACCCTCCACTGCAGTTTGGTAGAGAAAAGAATGGCCACAAATAACAGAGTTTGATACAGCAACATATGCCAGGGCTGTTACAGGACTCACACTGTACAACCCCGAAGCAAACACCCTTGTTGTGAGGGCTAAGTGAGGTAACCTACAATCCCTGCCTCAGTGAATGGCATTTCCCCTTTAATTTCTTTGATATTGGCTTCACTTTTTTTGTGGGAGAACATTATCTCCACTGGTTCCACCATCCGCCACCGCTACCTCCCCTGTCCCTCCCTGTTCTGCTTGGGCAACCAACCCTGTTCCCGTGGAGGCTTTGAGCCACGTCCAGACACCCATTCCCAGAGGAAACCCTACACAGTGCTCGATAATGTGAGATCGGCCAAGGTGTGAGCAGGTGGTGGGAATGGTCAGGGCTGAGATCACACTGTTTCTGCTTGCACGTTAGGGGTTCTGGTGGGGGGTGGGCAGTAGTCTCTGCTCTTTCCATCATCTCTGGGGTTTCTATCCCCTGTGTTTCTTTGGGGACAACAGTATCTTCAGGGAAACTTTTCTACTCAACTTGAAACTGGACAGAAGCACTCTCGTGTTTGCATGAGTGAACCCTTGAATTGTGTATCTTTCTCTGCTTGCTTGCGGCTGGCTGTGAGCCGGTTCTTTGAGGAAACCAAAGAGAGACTGCTTGTTGTTCAGCTAATTAAAAAAAAACCAGAGCAAGAGCCCAAAGCGATTCAGCCTGATTCTTCCCTGATACCAGTTGGGAGTTGTTATGGGTTGACTTGTGTCTCCCCAGAAGACATGCTGAAATCCTAACCCATGCTACTGCAGAATGTGAGTTTGAGAATGGGGTCTTTGGAGATGTAATTAGTGAAGTTGGGGTGAGGACATACTGTTGTGTGTGGTGTGGGAGCGGTGTGGGCCCTTCATCATGACTGGCGTCCTTATAAGAAGAAGGAAATTTTGCTGTAGAGAGGAAACTCCACATCAAGACAGAGGCATGGATGGGAGTAATGTCACCAGAAGCCGGGAACACCAGGCACCATCCGAAGCAAGAAGACTCGAGAGGATCCTCTCCTGGGGCCTTCAGACAGAGCATGGTCAGCCCCCATATTTTGGACAGCCCCACAGTCTCCAGAACAGTGGGAATATAAATGTTTGTTGTTTAAAGCCACCGAGTTTGTGGTCCTATGTTACAACAGCTGTAGAAAATAAATAGAGATGTTTTAGATGAATTTCAGTAAAAAAAAATTTAGAACTTTCCAACTTTTCCAAACTTTCATCATTCAAGGGACCTAGGAATCCAAGTCTGCTTACTGCCTTTTACTTTGTCCTAGATAGTCCTCCTGTAAAGGAACGGGTAACATAGACTATATATGTGTTGATGATCTTGGAAGCAAGTGAACTTTGAGGCTGCCCTTGGCAAGGAGCTCTTGTTTTTTTTGTTTTTTTTTTTTTCATTATTATTTTTCCTGCTGAGTGAAGGTCCTACACTTGTTATAAAAGATGTCACATTAATCTTACAACAGGGAGCTCTTCTTCCCTGGAGCTAGATATCTATCAGGGCCTTATTCCAGCATGCACCCTGAAGGAGGGATCTCCATCCTACAAATGATGAAGCATTTCCCTATCTGTGAAAGGAAAAAGGGAGTCAAACATTTCATATGTTTAACAACATCTGTGTTTCGAGGCATCAGTTACATACAATATAAGGTTAACCCATAATTCTTGCGATCCAGCATCAATTATTCAAGCATGGTGGCCTTCTAGGGTTCAAGATGAACAAAACCCCATACAATTAATACATTCAGCGCATTAAATTGCATAACAAATCACCATTAAATAAGAGGAGGTTCACATGAAAGAGATCAGCTACACAAGTCTCTCAATAAAATAATTGATGTTTCGAAAGGAAAGATTCACCAATAAGCTAACATTTCTGAAGTGGACTTCACAATTACACAACTTCGAGAGACAACATCTGCTCTCTTGCCCTATGTGGTTCTCTGGTCTCTCCACACCACATAGAGAAGCAGTATGTCCCTGGACAAACATGGTCACACAAAGCACAGACCATTTTCGTTTCTGTTTATGGAATTCTCTTTTCTACAGAGCTCTAAGTTGGGCCTGGGTTAAGGCTCCTTGTTATAGAATGTTATCATCTAAACAATGTCCTTAAGTGGCAAAGACCTTCTAACAACAAAAGACTCAAGATTGTCTGGGCTTGCATAAAAGATCTGCTTTCCTTAATCTCTACAGATGTGCATATATTTGAGGGCCTAAAACTGTATCTTTGGTTTCAATCATAAGGGAGACCTTACAGATATTTACCCAAAAGCTAAGTTGCTATCACCCTTGGGGACATTTTGTGATGGCTTCTTTCAGGATTTGTTCACTGCTCCCCAGCTCCCACCCCTGATGGATACTGCTGACTGTGTACCATGTCCTGGACCAGGAATGACAGGAGAACTGGCCCTGACCAGGAGTAGTTTCTTCCATCGAGGAGTTATACGCTGTTTGGGGAGATAAGAAACAAACGTAAATATCTAAGTGGCACATTAAGTCGGTGTCTGGACTCTGGTCACTGATAATTTAGACACATCAGGTTCGTTTGGAGAAGCCAGCAAGGCAGATGGGCTAAGTGCCCGAAGGTAGACTGAGGCTGAAAGCGTCCTGCACTTCAGCATTTCGGTATGCGAGAATAAGAACTCCTCCTCTCCACGGAGTCACTCTCCTTTATGGCCTGGTCAGCGTGTCCCACATTGGTGCCAAAGTGTTAGGTATTGCAGGTAACCATGGTAATGTTTGGAATGAAGTGGAACTGGGTAATTTCTGGGTACAATTTCTGGTGCCTAAATCGCACCCTCATGCGAGGGTCACAATTTCTGGGTACAATGGCCAGTCCTAGTTTCAAGGTAAATGGCCAGTCCTAGTTTCAAGAGATAAGGGAGTGTAATCCTCTCATGTGCTAGAAGAAGAGAGAGCTGGAGAGCGGTGGCCTGGGGGAATGCCCACCACCCACGGTGAACACAATTGCCTTAGGCTTCCTGTCTAGGTCTCCTAACACCTCGGAGTTTCACTTCTTTGTTACCGTGAGAGCATCTTCTTATGGGCATTTGTTACTTCTATGCCAGGTCATTTTTGATGGTGTGATGGTCATTGTAGTTGAAAAAAAAAAAACATTTCTAAGGAACTTCGAGGCCTAATAGAACTGCAACTCATCGAAGAGAGAATTTTCATTCGTTTCTGCCAAGTATCTCCAAGACACTACTGGTCTGGTAGTAAATGAAAAATTAAAGATAAAGAAGATACAGCTTTGGGCTGCAAGTCTGCCCACAGGCTGACTAATTTCTGGTTCAGAGCAACCCTGGGTGTACGTCTTTGACTCCCAGACCAAACTGGAAGAGAACCCAAGGATGTCTCCATGTTGAGCGGCCCCTGGAATTAGTTCCCTTCTTCCGGAAAAGCCACCCTGGAACCAGAGCCTTGCTCATAGCTCTCTTTTTATCAGTAAATGCCCCCAGGACAAAAACAGTTGTGTGTGTGGTGCACTAACCTCTCTGGAATCTTTCCTTTGCTCGGATTTTGTTCCCATAATTCTTCACTGTCTTTTCAGTGTTTTAAAAAATATCAGCTTATATGTCATTAATTTATAAAATTTGTCCACAACGGGAAGGTGAGTTAAACTATTTCACTTGTCACAGAGCAGAAGCCCCTAAATCAGGGTTTCTCAGCCTTGGTACTGTTGACATTCGGGGGTGGATAATTCTTTGCCGGAGGGCACTGTCCTGTGCATCACAAGTTACTCAAACAGTATTTCTAACTCCTACACCTAGATGCCTGTGGCAACACCTCTCTCCCCTTAGTCAGAACAGTCAAAAGTGCCTCCAGACATTGGCAAATGTCCCCTGGAAAGCAAAATGATCCTTTTGAGAAGCACCGCTCTAGAGTGTTGATATTTTAAAATAAAGATTTCTGAAAATATTTGCAGTGCATTTTGAAATAAGAATAATTTTATCTTCAGCTTTGTGATATCGAAAAAGAGGGCCTTGCAAATCCAATGGGAAATTGCTCAATGGCGTGATATACTAGAAAGACCATTAACTTTAGAGCCAGTTAGGATTGGATTCTAAACCGGCCTCGGATACTTATTCTGACAGACTACTAATTGCATGGCCTCAGGCAAGTTACTTAACCTCTTCACCCTTACTTTCCGCTTTTGTAAATTACGATCCTCAAAGGGTTGTTTGTAAGTAATTTCCTTCTCATTTGGTTCAATTATTTAATCAGAGCACGTAGAGCACATAATGTTAACTTCTTTTTTGTTTTTAGCTGCTTTCTCTTTTACCAAAGTCTTTATTTTGAAGTTGGCGGTGGGGGTGGGGGGGGGGGGAGCCCACTGAATGAAATATGTGAACACACAAAATATTTATTTAACTTGGAATCTTAAAGAATCTTCAAGGTGAGCCTCGGTTTCAATCTTTTTTTTTAATTTTTTTTTTTTAACATTTATTCATTTTTGAGAGACAGAGAGAGAGACAGAGCATGAGCGGGGAAGGGGCAGAGAGAGAGGGAGACACAGAATCCGAAGCAGGCTCCAGGCTCTGAGCTGTCGGCACAGAGCCCGATGCGGGGCTTGAACTCACAAACTGAGAGATCAGACCTGGGCCGAAGTCAGACGCTCAACCGACTGAGCCACCCAGGCGCCCCAAAATCTTTAAAAACTTTTTACACATGGGTGGGGGAGGCAGAAACATTTTATACAATGTTTATTCAATGTTTATGCAATGTTTATACAAGGCTACAATTGTGTTTCCAGATTTGTACTTTTCCTCAGGTGTTTTTACAATATCCTGTGCAGATTGCAGAGGTGGGAGGTAAGAAGTTTTTGGTGTAAGGCATGTAACGAACACAATTTTTATTAGTTTCCACGTCAGCTCGAATCAGAAAGACCAACATTTTCTTGACAGTCCTACAAAGAAAATGTGCTGGGCACCCGTGGCCAGGGACAACGGCAAGTGGTTTTTACACGCAGTTGCATTTCATTTCCCCAAGAAACATCTGAGGCAAGTGCTGTGCCCATTTCACAGATTCAGGAATCTCACGGAAGCGATGTATCCACATGCATCCAGCTAAGAGTAAAGAATCCCTCGCGGCTCTCCTCGCCTCAGACCCAGTGCTCTTACACATGACATCCTGCCGCTCTGATAACCAAGTGCAAAGGGAGAGATTAGAGACACGTGGACACCAGAGGATACTGTTCAATTGTAGGAAGCATGGACCCAATGAAACATAACGGGAAGGGTTCTTGAGGAAAGGCAGTGGTTCAGGATATGAAAAATATAAGACAGAAATAAGCAAGGGGGAAGGGAGGCAGGGTGGGGCCAGAAGCGTGGGTTTATAGAAAATTCCCAGCATTTATCAGATTAAAGGAAACATCTTTATTTTTAGTTAAACAGAAACTCCCCCAACCTCTATTCAATGTGGTATGTTTAAATGTAGGATTATAAATGATACCCTCCTGCCCACCAAGAGTTTACTTATGGGAAATGAACCTCCCTCTGACACAGAGACAAGCTTCTTAATCATCAGCTAATTCTAACATCTGGACATTCTTGGAACCAGAGAATTCTATTTCAAAGCTTCTGCTGAGTGCAGAAATGCTCAGTGGGCATTCTGTCTCAGTGAGAAGCAGAGATGTTGGCCCATAGATCTTGGATAGAAAAGACCTTTGAGACCCTCCGGAGGATTTTCTTGCCAGGGCAGAAGAAGTAATGAGCGCTATTACACAAAGCCTCTAAAGAGAATACTTCAGCGACAACTGCTTAGCAATACCTAATACTTCAGATTGTATCTGTCAGGCGAAGATTAAGTGGATCCTAAACCACTTCAGAATTCAGCTCCCATTTAACGATCGGCTCCCCCTCCGTGTGCAGCAGCTACTTCCTCCCAAGGACAGTAATAAAAGTGGCAACCGGCAAGGAAAATTGTGACCGTCTGCTGCGCGTAATTTTTCCTTCTCAGAGGCCACGTATTCCTTTGCAGTCTAGCTCCGTATTTACAACCTGTTATTAGACAAAGCCCAAGCTCAGACGTGCGCAATCCCTTAATCTACAGTGCCCGAATAGGTGTGGGAGTTTTTCAAGAGAAGCCAGAAATTGGTATTTTGGTGCGCAATTTCCCTAGTTTTAGTTATCTTTGTGGACACTGCGTGGTCATTCTCCCACCTGCGTAGATCTGAGGGCTTCCAAGTTGGCCACCTCTAAAGGTCGACGGAAATTGGGCCCCTGAGCTCACCCGGACATTCTTTCTGCCCCACGAGGGAAAGAGGAGAAGAAGGAATGAGATTTGGAGCCGCGTTGTTTGGGGGACCTGATGGCAGTGGTGTGCCTCTGGGACAGTTCATGCTTCTCATTCTCTGTTTTATTACTGGAAAAGTGGGGTCACGGGGCCCGTCTCACTGGGTTGTCGGGAGGAGCGAGCAGCACAGCGAGCTCACAATGGGCAGCAAGAGAGCACCAGCTCCGTATACATTTCGATTCTTCAGTAGGTCCCAGAGACGACCGGCTTATTCAGGGAGTGATCAGATCGCGTTTGGCAACTCCGGCGATTTGGGACCTACGGAAGTTGTAGGTAGAGGGGACGAAGGGGGTGGAAGGAAACCTGGCGTGAGAGCACGAGAAGTTGGAAATCTGAGTACTGACTTCTGAATGAAGTCACCCTGCCCGAAGGCGAAGATGTACCTGCTTTCCCATTGCCTCTTGGCCTCAGTGATCCCACGTTTCTCAGCCGCTGCCCCGGTACCTGCCATGTTTGGGGGCGCGGGGATGGCTCGTTGGCCCATCAGAACCCCTGCTTGTCGCAGCCCGGGCACTGACCGCATTCTCGAGCCCCTCCTCGCCAGGGCAGCGTGCAATTCTTTCCCCTTCTCTGCAGCCTTGATTTGTGCAGTGCACTGCGAATGAGGACAGAGAAGCATCATCCGGATTCTGCGGAGCCTGAGTGGTGACAAAGCTTGAGGAAGCCGGTGCCCGTCGGCAAAGGGTTGCCTTCCTCTGTCTGGTCACCGCCCGGCCGTTTTCAAGCTCACGGAGGGCCCAGCGCCTTTCTTTGTTCTCGCTTTTCTATGAGGATGTGCTGCTTCTGAGTAACACTCAATCCACAAGAAAGGGGGAGGGGGAGACTTGTTTCCAAGCGAGGGTCCAACGCTCCTAGCAGTGAACTTGAGAGTGAAAAATAGAAGGTGAATCATGCTGTTTATAGGAGCGCATTGGCTTCATGGGCTCTCAGTACCATAAGCTAACATGAAAGCATGCATTTTGTAAGCATAGATTTTAAGAGGAGAATGTACGTATATACGTACACACACCTACACGTTCTACCGTCAAATTGCAAAATTCAGGCCGTAGAACATGTAGAAAGTCCATACGTTACTGGGCAAAGCCCAGATCTCCCAGGTAGGAGCCTCATGGAACCCAGCTCTGTTTCAGGAGGGTGGAGACGATGGGCACCGGGGCCACTCCGCTGTCCTTCTGATTCACACTATGTGCACTTGGCTGCACAGTGTGCAGATAGTTCATTTGCCTTCGAAAATGATGCTTAAATTTGGAATCGTTTTCAAGGAGTTGTCCTGACGTGCTATACTCAGTCCTCCTTAGATTTTTGTCCTCCTTGAGGCCAACTCATCCCGTGCTTTGCTTCCCCAAGTTTTTTTCTTTTAGTGCTTCATTCTTTCTATTAATATTTTAACATTTGCTGGGCCCTGTGAGACCACCAAGCGTTGATTGGCTCGCAGAATTTTAAGTGCGTTTCACTTTGCTAATTTCGGTTCCCTGTGCCTAAGTTCCAGAATGTTCTTAGCTGAGGTGCTGTCGGTCACAGTGTGTCGGATGGTGGCATGCAGTCGGGATTCCTGCTTCCGATGAAAAAGCCTCTGAGCAGCTTTCTAAGAGCAGGTGACTATTATGAGCCAAAGGCGGGAAGCGGCTCTCAGGAGTCATATAAGGTAAGCATTTTCTTATACGCAGCTCTTGTGTGCAGAATTAAACTGAGCAAACAGTGAAGAGATGCCTTTATCGGGTAACGGGGGGCTTGAGATGATCTCCATAACGTGTCTCTTTAATAACCTGGGAAGGAGGGTGGGAATAGTTTAATACTACGTGTGATAGGGAAATTTCTAACTGTAAGACCCATGACATAGAAAGAGATTGGGAGAAAGAGAAAAGCACTTTCATTTCTACAAGCCATCTGCATTTTCTATACCTCAAGAACTCATAATTTTAAGTAAAATCTGGTATGAACTTGAACTTGTACGGTGAAGTTACAAATCTTAGCCTGTGACACATCGTAGAAGATAAGGCTCTGTCTTCCTCTTCCAAAACACATACACACTCCTCTCCCAACTCCTTTGGCTGCTTTGTCCCATTTCATGGTAGAGTTGAAATATTTCAAGCTTTCAAGCTAAGATAACAGAGTCAAATTCAAGGTCTTCTTAGCACAACTCGGGGAAATGCCGAGCATAGCAGCCTGTTGTTCTTGACAGGTACAACTCCATCAGTTTCTTAAGCGAGAGAAAGATTTGCAGAACATTCCATAGGAAAATGGAGCAGAGGCCTCATTGAGTTACAGTCACTGAATTACGTTCCTTGGCACACGGTATTCACATCTTTCACAGACCCACTATAAGAAAGTTGATGGGACTGAAAATAAAGGCCAATCTTGGTAGAAAGGATTCTGTGTAGTCCGTCAATACTATGGAAGGTTAGAGGATTGCTGAGACCCCAGCATGAATTATTTTCTTGGAGCTCCTATTAGCACCGCGGATAAACACAACAGTAAATTGTGAATGTAAATAATCCGGCTTGAACTTTTCTCTTTTGCAGCCAACAGTCTGTGGGCCATGGCAGAAGTCAAGATCTGTCCCTCAAAGATGCTTCCAACGTGCGTGTTCATCAGGTCACTGTCAGACTCTCTAGCTCATCGCAAGATGTGGGGAGATTTTTTCTGAATTAATTGGACAAAGTTTTAGTCTGGGTGTCATCAGCGGGTAGAGGATGGGGACTTCCCTAGGGACAGAGCCTCAAACATTTGTCAACCAAACCCCCAACGTGTGTGAGGTTTTTAAAGTGAAAACTCGCATTTAGAAGATCAGCTTTGCTTTCCCTTGATGTAGCTGCTTTGGCCTTTACTCTGCTAAGGAAAGAAAAAAACAATGGGGGAAAAGATCAGCGTGTCCTAGTAGATTGTTTACGTGTACTTGAAACAGAGGAAATATGCTTGTGTTGCTTCTGGGCGTCTAGGCAGCTTGTAGGCTACTGTGATGGGCAGATGGGAACCCAGGCTGTTAGGAAAGATCTAGTGAGCAACACATACCACAGCCGCCCAGTTAGCTAGTGTGGATTATTTGTAATGCTGTTTTTAATGTATCGGATACTATTTTGCACAGACAATGCCCCAACACAAGCCGGTCATCGTAACTACACGTAATTTCCTGGGCGAAATATTTTGAAATATTTAAATATTTCAAATTATAAATTTGAATTTATAAATATATTTATAAATTATTTATATATATAAATATATAATATTTATATATAAATATATATTTATATATATTTATATTATATAAATAAATATAAAATATATAAAATTTATAAATTATAAATTTATAAATTATAAATTAATTATAAATAATTATCCCTAGGGACTATTTTTAAACCACTAAATGGATATATACTCATGAACCTTTGAACAGCGGGTTGAAATATTTAGAGTTACTAAAGCAAACCTACAGAATAGGAGGCGCTTCTAGGAAAATACAGAGTGAAAATGGAAGGCGTAGGTGGGCAGCGACAGTGTTTGTATGTATCCTGCTTGGGGCGGGGGGCTTGGCTGAAAGAGACATTGGAATCTGCTTCGTCTTGCTAATCCACACCTCACAGTCCTTGAGCCGGTGTGCACGAGAAGCTATGTTATTCCTGTTCACGTGGCCTTAAAGACACGGAGGGGTACACTTAGATTTCCTGATGGCTTAGCCAGGTTCACTCCACTCCACTCACAAAAAGCAAAATTCTAGAAGTACAGAGAACAGCAGAATGGGTTTTAGCTAAAGACAGACCTTGCTAAGCTGCCCCCAGGTGACTCCTCCGTCTATACCTAGTTAAAGCTGGATTCTTGGCAATTTGTAGCTTGGTCCTCTTCTTTCACTGTTTAGTATCTGGCATGATTGGGTTGGACATATTTTACGTTCATCACATCGCCACGTAAGTGGCCAGACCTATGTGGATAAGTGGCTGGCATTAGTCATCCCAACGGATGCATTTTTTAGGATTAGAAATAATCAAAGAAGAGGCAAGTCAGAAATGCAAAACTGTCTTTGCACAAGTCATCGTTCATGCAGTTTCGCTGCACGCATACAATTTGCATAGAGAAAATATGACTGGACTAGAATTCCTTGATCCTGACTGTGCTATAAATTTAAAATTATGTTTCATCTGTGATTGGAAGCTTTGTTGTGGAGATGGATGAACCCATGTGGATTCAACCCACATGGATGAGGTAACTGAGGGGCATTAGAGACTCGGTTTGGAGGTCAGATGCATTGGGTTTGAAAAATTGTTTCTTGGGGTGCCTGGGTGGCCCAGTCGGTTGAGCGTCCGACTTCGGCTCAAGTCATGTGATCTCAGGGTTTGTGGGTTCAAGCCCCGCATCGGGCTCTGTGCAGACAGCTCAGAACCTGGAGCCCGCTTCGGACTCTGTGTCTCCCTCACTCTCTGCCCCTCCCCCGCTTGTTCTCTCTCTCTCTCTCTCTCTCTCTCTCTCTCTCTCTCTCTCTCTCTCTCAAAAATAAAATAAACACATTTTTTTTTAAATTTTTTTTTTCAACGTTTATTTATTTTTTTGGGACAGAGAGAGACAGAGCATGAACGGGGGAGGGGCAGAGAGAGAGGGAGACACAGAATCGGAAATAGGCTCCAGGCTCCGAGCCATCAGCCCAGAGCCCGACGCGGGGCTCGAACTCACGGACCGCGAGATCGTGACCTGGTTGAAGTCGGACGCTTAACCGACTGCGCCACCCAGGCGCCCCAAAATAAACACATTTTTAAAAAATTTAAAAAAAAGGAAAGAAAAATTGTTTCTTCCGCTAACTTGCATTATAGCTTTGGGCAAGTTACTTCATCAGCCTGTTTCCTCACTGAGGTTACACGACTGACGAATTCGTCTCTGTTTTCTCATTTTCCTCACGTTATTTCCTCAAATTATTCTTTGAGCTTGCAGAGTTGTCGTGGGCTTTGAGGAGGTAGCACGTGTCAAGAGTTGGCGCTCAGGGAACTCCCAAGGGGCGGTGGGGCGCGTTAGCAAGGAGCGCAGATTCTAGAGCAAACGTGCCCAAGGCGGACCCTGGACCTGTCGCCTGTTATCTCTATCCTTAGACCAGTTACCTAACCTCTCTGTGCTTCCGTTTGCTCTCCCACAGAAGAGGAATAACAGCACTAACTAGGGTCCTTAAGGCGATTAAGTGAGTTCATGCAGTAAATAAATGGTACCTATTCACTAATAATGACAAATATTGCTTATTGCTGCATAACTACATTGTTATTATATTTATTACAAATTCCATGTCTTCTCTCCTGTCACTCGATGGCGACGTCTTCGGTTCTGGCTTTGCCTCTGGTGACATCTGTTCACTTGCAGTGCGGAATTCCAGCTCAAGCAGAACGAACTGGCCCAGCAGCAGGCAAGAATCATGAGGACCTCCATCTTGGAATCACACGTAGTGTATTCTTGGGCCCCTGCATCATGCACTTGGGCTCAACTGAATGGCTTAGAGGTCGACGATACGCAGACGAAACACGATTGTGATGTGAATGAGAGTTTGGGATGGTTAATTTTACATGTCAGGTTGACAGGGCCACAGGGTGCCCAGACGTTTGGTCAAATACTGTTCGGGGTGTGTCTGTGTTTCCAGGTAATATTAACATTTGACTTGGTAGGCTAACTAAGAAGATTGCTCTCCCGGGGCGCCTGGGTGGCGCAGTCGGTTAAGCGTCCGACTTCAGCCAGGTCACGATCTCGCGGTCTGTGAGTTCGAGCCCCGCGTCGGGCTCTGGGCTGATGGCTCAGAGCCTGGAGCCTGTTTCCGATCCTGTGTCTCCCTCTCTCTCTGCCCCTCCCCCGTTCATGCTCTGTCTCTCTCTGTCCCAAAAATAAATAAACGTTGAAAAAAAAAAAAAAAAAAAAAAAGAAGATTGCTCTCCCAAACGTGGGTGGGCCTCATCTCATCAGTTGACGGCCTGAATAGAACAAAAAGGATTGTGAGTAAGAGTGAATTCCTCCTGCCTGACTGCCTTCAAACTAGGACATCAGGTTTCTCTTCCCTTCAGACAAGAACTACACCGTGAGCTCTCCTGAGTCTCAGGACCTTGAACTTGAACTAGAACTAAACTTTCAGCTCTCCCGCTTGCCGACTCATACTAAAGATCTTGAGATTTATTAGCCCATGTAATCAGATGGGCCAACTATTCAGTTATCTAACTATCATCTTCTATTGGTTTTGTTTCTCCAGAAACCCCTGACTAATAGAGAGGTGAATAGAGTTGCGTTTAACATTATATAAAAATTTTCTACTTTGTGGGTTTTTCCTTACCTATGGAACTAATCTTGTAACAAAGATTTTATTTGACAAAAAATGTGAATCTAACACATGAATCTATTTATTCAGCAAAAGCAACAACAACAATAACAACAACAACAACAAAAAACCATTTAGGGTCTATTATGTACCAGGCATTACGCTAGCCTCCGGTGAATAACAGGCAAAATGGTCCTTCCTTTTGTGGAGATTGTAGTCTGGTAGGGGGGAGAAATATTGAAGAAATATACAAAATATAATTTTTGTAGATTTTATGAAACACATGAAGAGGGTGGTGTCAATCAAGCTGAAGGCTGAAAGATGAGAATCGTTTAATCATACAGACAAGAGGCAGGAAATCCTGGGCGGAGAGCCTGCGGTGAACACCCGGAGTGAGGATGTTGACAGGCTGGGAGAATTGAAGAGAAGTCCTTGCAAAGCCAATGGAAACAGCAGGCGGTGAAGTCACGCGATAGAGAGTGCGGAGACTGGGTGGGGCTTTGTGGAGCAAAGAACTGGTTAGACTGGGCACGGTGGAAGCAGGAAGACGCTGTTGGTGGTGCAGTGGTCCTCGGGGGACGCTGTGTCCCAGATGAAAGTGGTGGCAGGAGAGACGGGGGAGAGGCAGCAAAAGGAAATGCATCCTGTCTGCTCCCTGCTAGGGCTCACTCAGACCTCACCTTAGCATGATTTCACCGCCTTAAGCATTTCTCTCCCGCGCACGGCCCAGGATGGCTCAGCGTCTACCACTGGCTCCTTGCTGTCATCTCTATGACACATCGTAGTGTGATTAGTTAAAATTCTTAAGGGCAAGGACTTTTTCCTTTTTTCGGAATTCTATCTCTGGGATCTAGCAGAGTACCTGGCACATGATTCTAATTCAATACATATTTGTTCAATGAGCAAATGAAATGATACTACGTACTCTGCCGGAAAGAGCGGAAAAGTCCCAATTTCCAGACAGATTTTAGGAAATGAAAAGTGTAGAGAGTAAGAAACCCTTTGAATATGTTGTTCCAACATGGTTAAGACAGAAATTCTAGAAGCGTGAGCTGGACAAAGTCAACTGGATTCACTGAAGCTGATACCCCAGAAGCACCCTCCCACACCCCCAAGCCCCCACCCTGTAGCGACAGGACAGAATGTCAACGTTTTAACCAGTGGAACCGTTTTCGATTCTGTACCACTTTTGGAAAGTCTGCAGGGCAGCGAGGGTGGTATCTTGCACGAGCATTGAAGTCCTCGGTCCTTTCTCTGTGCGGTTTCCTGTGCAGTGTCACTGACCAGCACTGTCTCAGTGTATCTGCTCCTGGTACGCCCAGGCCAGGGAAACCACAGACAGGTGGACTGCTTAAGACTTTGGAGGGCATGTCAGAGAAGAAGTTCCGAGAGCCCTGCAGTGTGGATGCTACCACTCAGGGCTTTGAAACTCATGAGCAACATTCTGTCTCTTTGTATAAGCTGTGCATCATTGATTTAGTCCCTATGACACTGGGGACAAGTCTCTGTTCCAATCAGGAGCAGGGCATCTGAAGGGATAGGAATCCATCTCGCTACTGACTTTGTATCTGAAAATTAGGGAGAACACTCCAATTTCCCACGCCGGGGGTTTATGGGACTTCTTTTTTTTTTAATTTTTTTTCAACGTTTTTTATTTATTTTTGGGAGAGAGACAGAGCATGAATGGGGGAGGGGCAGAGAGAGAGGGAGACACAGAATCGGAAACAGGCTCCGAGCCATCCGCCCAGAGCCTGACGCGGGGCTCGAACTCACGGACCGCGAGATCGTGACCTGGCTGAAGTCGGACGCTTAACGGACTGCGCCACCCAGGCGCCCCAAGGTTTATGGGACTTCTGTGAGCATTGTTTGCAGTCACTTGACTGGTTAGGTTCAGTAACTTGTGTGATTTAGTTTTCCACTGAGTCGACCAGTAGTTTAAACTAGGCAAAATGACTTGTCATTTTGCTGTTATATAAACAGAGACTATTTGTGGATTCAGGGTCAATGGTCGAGAAAAGATAGATCGCTTAGGTTGAAATAAGTGTTTTTAAAGCATGTATGGGGGAAATGTGTGTAGAGAGTTCATGTCGTGTCCCTCTTCTAAAAAAAATGGGGAATCCCAACTAGAAACATCCTATAGAGTGGCAATAAACATGTACAAAGTTGTATAAAAGCTCATAAAACCTCACCAAAATAAAAAGCTTCTGCACAGCAAAGAAATAATCAATAAAACTGAAAGGCAACTGACAGAATGGGAGAAGATATTTGCAAATGACATATCAGATAAAGGGTTAGTATCCAAAATCTATAAAGAACTTATCAAACTCAACACCCAAAAACAAACAATCCAGTGAAGAAATGGGCAAAAGACGTGAATAGACACTTCTCCCAGGAAGACATCCAGATGGCCAACTGACACATGAAAAAGTGCTCAACATGACTCCTCATCAGGGAAATACAAATCAAAACCACAATGAGATACCACCTCACACCTGTCAGAATGGCTAACATGAACAACTCAGGAGACCACAGATGTTGGTGAAGATACGGAGAAAGGGGAATGCTTGTGCCCTGCCGGTGGGAATGCAAACTGGTGCAGCCACTCTGGAAACAGTACAGAGTTGCCTCAGAAAGTTAAAAACAGAACTACCCTACAACCTGGCACAAATGACACTGCAGGCATCTATTCAAAGGTAACAAACATGATGATTCAAAGAGGCACATGCCCCCCAATGTTTATAGCAATGCGGTCAACAATAGCTACATTATGGAAAGAGCCCAAATGCCCATCGACGGATGAATGGATAAAGACGGTGTGGTCTTTATATATATATATACATGTATATATATATATATATACAATGGAATATTACTCAACAATCGGAAAGAATGAGAACTTGCCATTTGTAACAACAGGGATGGAATTAGAGTATTACGTGGAGGAAAATAAGTTGGAGGAAGATACATGCTTTCACTCATATGTGGAATTTAAGAAATGAAACAGATGAACACAGGGGAAGGGAAGCAAATAAGATAAAAAACAGAGAGGGAGGCAAACCATAAGAGACTCTTAAATACAGAAACAAACTGAGGTTTGCTGGAGGGATATTGGGTGGGGTGGGGGGATGGGCTAAATGGGTGATGGGCGTTAAGGACGGTGCTTGTTGGGATGAGCACTGGGTGTTATAGGTAAATGATGAATCGCTGGGCTCCACTCCTGAAACCAATACTATACTATGTGCTCAATAACTTGAATTTTAATAAATAAATTTAAAAAAAAGCTCATAAAAGCTCAAACCTGGAAATGACCCAACGTCCTTCATCAGGAGAGTGGATAAATAAACTACATATATTCCCATAAAAGAAAATTAGCACAGACAGCAAAAGCACTGAATGGCATCAGGTATTAGGCATGAATCTTAGCAAATAATGTTAAAGTAAAAAGTGAAAAACAGATGAAATGTTTCCATCTATCTATGTATCTATCTCTATGATGGAGCCACATAGAAATGGAAGTGAGAGATTCCGGTTGCAGGAGGGCAGAGTGATAGAGTGGGGATGGGGCAAGTGCAAGGTTAGATGTAGATTACTGTCATCATTTTAGTTTGATTTGCATGGTAGAGATTTGCAGGTGCTAATTATACCATTAAGAAGAGGGGCAGAAGGCAAGGAAAGGAGGGATGGGGGTAGGACTTTACATGCATCAATATTGAGAGTGGGATGTAAAAAAAAATGATAAATCCAATTATGCACCCAAGTGAAAGAGACACACAGAGAGAGGGAGAACCCACAACCGTTGAGCAGGTGATCAGAACTAACCTTTTCTTGGACCACTAGGTGAAAGTCTCTTTCTAGGTTCATGTGGTCATGTGGGGTGTTTAGAGACCAGGCTAGAAAATCTAACTTGCTTTTCCTGACACCTGTCTATTCTTCTGTGCATCTTATCAGAGTGAAAGTCACCACCACTCCAGAAAATCTGAAAACAACGTCACCTTATTCTGCCACTCCGTCTCCCTTGTCCTCCGTATCTCTTCCGGATCCACCTGCGCTCACTTCCAATGATCTCCCAAAGTCATCATAACCCTCCATCTCATGGATCAAGAAGTGACCTCCCAACTGCCCTTCTTGGCTCCAGGGCTTGTTCTAGAGTAGTCATCACCTTCTCTCTAATGTGAAACCGTGCACATCCTTCCATGACAGTGGAGGGTGAAGCCAAACCCTTCAGCATTGTAGACAAGAGCTTTCATCATCTGGTGGGATTAGCATGCTCTTCTCTCTGTTGCCCTCAACTTCCTGCTGTCCACACCCTCACCCCCACTGCTGTGCTTTTTTGTTTTTCGAAATCTTTTGCTTTATTGAATCCTCTTAACATCTCAGGGTTAAAGACATTATGACAGCAAAAAGGACAAAAGGAAACTTGAGGCAAAGTCAGTGTAGGATCTTGGGGCCAAATGTAGTATTAGATTAGAATTCTGGAGATTGTTGTAGGTAGCATATTAAATACCTCATGCCCTTTCCATTTGAGGAAGGTTTGGCTTCTTGATATTCCCAGAGCACTGCCCTTTTGGCCCCTCTCTGGCCCCTCTCTGGCCCCTGAGCTCCCCCGGAGCACACGGACGAAAGCTGGACCTCCAGAAGCCCGGTACCCAGCAGAGTGTCTGATGGCCAACATATGCTCAATCAGTGTGAGGCCAACGAGTGGACAGGTTAGAAACGAATACTACGTGCTTAACTTGCTTTGAGAATAAATTGTCCTACTTGTTATTCCTTCTTTGATTCAATATTTCTCTCAGTAGAGTAGAATTCTAATAACCCCTGTCTTTTTCTCAAAATAAAATGCAGCTCAAGTCTTGTGGACTAAAAAGCTCAGAAGACTAGAATATTCTTGAAGGTGCAAGTAGATGGAATACACTGACACTACAACCAAAATTCGTGTATAGAGTATATAGTATATTTTTTTAACACACTGAATTGAGTTGGTCTCTATTGCCTTAAACACCTCTATTCATATCAAATTTCAATGATGGGTTTAAGTAATAGTGGCCTTTTAATTTAAAACAAAATACAATATGGGGTGCTTGGGTGGCGTTAAGCGTCTGACCTCGGCTCAGGTCATGATCTCACAGTTGGTGGTTTGAGCCCTCCGTCGGGTTCTGTGCTGACAGCTCAGAGCCTGGAACCTGCTTCAGATTCTGTGTCTCCCTCTCTGTCTCTGCTGTTCCCCTGCGTCTCTCTCTCTCTCTCTCTCTCTCTCTCTCTCTCTCTCTCTCTCTCTCAAAAATGAATAAACATTAAAAAATTTTAAAACAAAATACAATACATATACTAATTCTAGAGGGCCCAATGAGATGGAAATTATGTATTCATGAGGATTACATTAAACAAATCCATATTTTAAACACTTCCCTGAAAATTATAATGCTATCAAACTTCAACGGGAGCAACTGTAGCATGATTTAAATAGCAGCAGGTCGATGAGAAAGAGACCAATCAAAATTACTTTTACTTTTATTTTTTAAAGTTTTTACAAAATTATCATTTTTTTAATATGAAATTTATTTGTCAAATTGGTTTCCATACGACACCCAGTGCTCATCCCAACAGGTGCCCTCCTCAATACCCATCACCCACTTTCCCCTCCCTCCCACCCTCCATCAACCCTCAGTTTATTCTCAGTCTTTAAGAGTTTCTTATGGTTTGCCTCCCTCCCTTTTTTTTCCCCCTTCCCCTCCCCCATGGTCTTCTGTTAATTTTCTCAGGATCGACATAAGAGGGAAAATATATGGTATTTGTCTTTCTCCGTAGGACTTATTTCACTTAGCATCACACTCTCCAGTTCCATCCACCTTGCTACAAAGGGCCATATTTCATTCTTTCTCATTGCCACGTAGTACTCCATTGTGTATATAAACCACAATTTTTTATCCATTCATCAGTTGATGGACATTTAGGCTCTTTCCATAATTTGGCTATTGTTGAGAGTGCTGCTATAAACATTGGGGTACAAGTGCCCCTCTGCATCAGCACTCCTGTGTCCCTTGGGGAAATTCCTAGCAGTGCTATTGTTGGGTCATAGAGTAGATCTATTTTTAATTTTTTGAGGAACCTCCATAAAAAATTATTTTTAAAAGTTTATTGTTTTATTTTGAGAGAGAAAGAGAGTGCGTGAGTGAGGAAGGGGCAGAGAGAGACGGAGAGAGAATCCCAAGCAGGCTCTGCACAGTCAGCACAGGGCCTGACGCGGGATTTGAACTCACAAACCCTGAGATCATGACCTGAGCCAAGCGCCTCCATAAAATTACTTCTAAAGAGAGAAAAGACAGGCAGCTGTTCAGCTCTGGTTGTGGGTGTTCAGGGATTTGCTGCTGTGACGGCAGCATCCAACCTGCACGTGACTGTGGTTCTCCCAGCCGTCGAGGCGAGAAGTCCCCGTTCCTTAGGGACCTGATGATCCGGGCTCCCGCCCCATATTATCAGGGCTGCAGGTGTAAGCTTCCCAGGAGCAAAGGGGCCACTGGGAAGGCTGGAGGTGAACTCTGTTTTAGCCACTGTTTATCCGTTATGGTCATTTTCTTAGCTTGAGGTTTCTCTTGGCCTACAGAGCTAGGGTCAGACTTCCACGGGCTCTTTTCCTATAGAGGAGAACCCGGTTATGATAGAAGAAAACGGGTCTTTGTCCTTGTCTTCAGCTCACCCTGTAAAGGTGGAGCTTCTGATGAATGTGGGTCCCGTTTTCATGCACTTGCAGCTTCCTTCTCTGTCTCCGAGCATGTTTCCTCCTCTGTCAGCATTCTCTGAAGTCGGCATTGCACGTTTTTGGTGTAATTGAGGCAGAACTTGAAGCTTCGGCCGCTGCTCCCGAATCTCTTCCGAGTTGTGCATTCAGACTGCAAACACGCTCATCTCAGTTTTGAAGGCTTTTGTGTGTATGTGTGTTTTTTTTTTTAAATTTCTCCTGTAGGTTCTTCATTCATTTGATTTTGATTGTCCTCAAATAATTTTTTTAAGTATTTATTTTTCTCCCTCGAGCCTTTTAACAGAAACATCTACACATGAACAGCATCCCTGAGTTTTTTCAATTCAGCTTCTGACTGCCGGGCCAGATGATCTCCATTTTCCCAGCTGACTCTTTCTCGCTGATGCCCCGCTGCTGTCCCCTTCTCTCAAGAGGCCAGGCCAACTTCCCATCTTCTGCAAGGTTGCAGTCAGACACTAACTGGCTGTCCTTCCACTCACAAGCTGTTTGAGTTCGCTCGCCCGTTTTTCCGTTCCTCCTGCTGGGCGTCCTCTCTGCTTCCAGGCAGCAGATTCCTAGGCAAGCAGCTCTCGACTTTCCTGAGGTCTAAAGCAAGGGTTTTCGCTCAAGCCGCGCAGTTTTCTGACCTTGTCCCACGTTCTCCTGAGATGCTTTAAGATACTGCTTTCATCAGTCACTTGGGATTGGAAGGATGCTGATGCCTCTTCCAGGGACTCTGTTCTTGGAGGTGAGGCATCAGCAGCGGCCCGGGAGGATTGTTACCTGTTTTCCTGCGGACACAGGTGAATCTCAGGGTTAGATTCTGGGGCCCGAGGGTGGGTTTCGGGCGGGGCTAGAAGCCGGGGCAGGTGCGGAGGGCCTGGTCCCACGTGGAGGCGGTGGGGCTGCGGCCCAGCGCCCTGACGCCCCGGATGCCGGGACCTGGGCCAGCTCCCACCGAACGGCCTGGGGTGCGGGTCACCTAAAGGTCGCGGCTCTCCTGCCTCAGGCCCTGCTCCTGGCGGTGGTCCCATCTGGAGAGGAGCAGAGCGCGCTGACAGCGGGCAGGTAGGCCAGGTGGGGGTGGGGTGGGGGTGCGGGTGGACCTGGGTGCGCCTCCTCGAGAGCCGTCTCGGGGACTGAGGACTTTCTGGACAAGGGGTGCGTGGCTTCCCGGTCCCCGTGCTCGCTGCGGGCACCGAGCAGCCCCAGTCCCCCCACCCAGTCCCGCCCACCGGCCGCTAGGTTTGGGGGGTCCGCAGCTGGCTTGAGGGGGGGCAGAGGGCCAGGTCTGTTCGGCCAGGACTTAGGGTGCTGTGGGGCCAGCGTCCGGGGGTCACCGCGCAGATGCTGGGGGGGGGGGGCGCAGTGGGGGAGGGGCGTGCCGAGTCGCGGGCTTGGGGAGCATCTCCGCGGGCCCGGCTCCCACCCCCGGGTGGGACCCGGCGCTGCTGACCTTGGGGTTCGTGGGGCAGGGTGCTGGTGGTGGCCACAGCAGGTCCGCCGTGTCCTCAAGTGGAGAGCCCTTGGGGTTTTTATTCCGTGCTGCCGAACGCCGAGTTGGTCACTTTCCGGGACCCGCTTCCCCCGCAGGTGACTTGGGTGGGGGTGGGGTCGGGGGGGGGGCTTGTGGAATGAACCCCGCGTTCTCATGAACTTCGCGATCTTCAGCTCAGGCAGGTGTCGGCCAGCTCTCTTCCGCTCTCTAAAGCGTGTCGGCCCTTTATTGTAAGAACAGGCATAGCGGTCCATCCAGAAATCTGCCAGAGAGACCTGGGACTTGGCCCCGACGTTGGGGTCACACCAGCCGAGCACCCCAGCTGCTCCAGGGAAGTGGTGGGACACATTTTTGTGACGCTCCGCTGTCCCTTCCTGGCTCCAGAGGGCACCGCGGTTCTACCTCCAATGGCCAGGATCCTGTGGCCACCGCTGACCGCACAGAACCCTGTAGAAGATTCTGTCTAGAGGGAGAACAAGTGCCTGGCGAGCAGGACGGTTGTGAGTTGGGCTAGGGAAGACGGCGAGTGGGCAGCCAGCTTCCGGAAGGGCTCTCTCTCCCTCTGCCTACTGGCCGCAGAGATCATTGCTTGCACTGTGCCTTTGAGGAAGTGGGCAAGGCTAGCTACAGCCGGAACTGGGTTCCCAGCCAGCCTGGAACTGGGTTCCCAGTACCGCTCCCAGAGTCCCTCCATCTGTGTTCTGTCCTGAGTCCGAGCAAGTCCTCTGAGTGTCTGTGGACAGGCCTCTCCCTCTCAGCTTTCCCCTTGGAGGGAACATTGTGGTCACAAACCTATAGTGCGGCGGGAGCTGGGGGGTCCTTCCTGCTCAGCCTGATAGGACCTGTTGCAGACCAATGAACGTGGCTCTGGACAGGATGTGGTGCCACCTGGGTGGAGAAGAGGTTGCACAGCGGTAGGCCCGGGCTCCTCTTCTGGGCGTTTCAGCAGCCACACCTCAACGTGCCCTGCAGCGTCATGTTGCAAACTGGGAGCCTGGGCACCGGAGGGTCACCGGAGGGGAAAGGTGCCTGGCCCATCAGAGCTGCTTGGCGGGGCCTCCAGAGCTCCAGGCCTGTTCCTCCCATCCTTGAGGGAGTCCCTCAGTCCACGATGTGGATTAGCCATGATGGTGGGGCCTGGCGAGTCTGAAATGTGCAGGCCAGGGGGGCAAGATTTCTCAGGCAAGATTTCTGCGTTCACGGCCTTGAGACCGAATTCCTTCTTCCTATTTTTTCATGCATTATTTTACTTCCGGTAGCTTGAACAGAGGACCAAGAACACCCACTAGAACAAAGCACAGGCGGAGTGAATTCGGAAGGCAGGGATCTGTTTCCAGGCATTGACAGAGCTTTGCAATTCAGAGCCATCCCCCCAAATGTCCTGCAGGAAGGTAAAAGGAGGAGGCGAGTGCCCCCACTAGACCTAAGGCCGAAGGCACAGGCTAGGCGAGGGATGGTCTTCCTCGGCCCCAGGGCCAGCGCGGCAAGTCTCTAGGTGCAGAGCTCTGCCTTGGGAAGGGAGGGATGATAGAGATTTCGATCCTTAGTTTTCCCTGCAGGCTAGAGAAACACCTTCGCCATTTCCCCTAATTTGGGGAGTAGCTGCTCCAGGCAGAAGGGCTTTTTTTTTTTTTTTTTTTAACTCTTTGAACCTGAGTGGAGGGGTTTCCCAGCACAGTAGACTAGAACTGTGACAGAGCCTGCACTCTGACGCAGGAGCTGTTGACCTGCTTGGCACCAAGGTCACTTTTAGCAGATTTCTTGCAATGAGTTGGGTCAAGGAAAGTTTTTCACTGATGCTTAATTTATTTTACACGATCACGTTGCCTTCTTCCTTCTTTGGGAGTGCCGTTAACAAAATAATACTGCTTAGCCCTCGACTGAATGACATTCACTGCCCCAGTGTGAGAATATTCCCAGTTTCTTTGTATAGCCCTGCTGTGCTTGGTAAGAAGGATGTTTTGTTATTTCAGCAGCCTTCAAATGGGTAATAAATAAATTTCCACTGGGCTGGCACTTCCTCTCATTTCCTGAAGGAGGGGCTGATTGTTCTGACAGCTCCCTGGGGACAGTTCAAGTTCTCGAATGACTGAAGTGACCGCTGCATCATTCCCTTGTGTGCCCTGTCACATAGAAAACCCAGGGAAGGTCATTTGTAACATCAGCATCAAGGCTGGGATTGTCTGCGTTGCAGTCTTTCTGGGGCTGGAGAAACCACCAAGTGAAGTCATACCGCAGAAAATGGTCGAGGAAGCTTAAAACCTGTTGAGATGCTCTTTTAGAATATGTGGCTTGCATCGTGTCCTCTGTCGAAGCATGGAAAAGCACGGTTGCATTTGAAGGGCATGAGGACCATGTGATTTAGGACATGCAGAGAGTTCTCTGCCCGACACAGGACAAGTGACGATTAATCAAATATGTCTCGCAAGGGTAAGAGAGGTTTCTGAAAGATGACTCCTTCCCTTCGGTGCTCTGCGTTATAACCGCACTTGAGTCCGTAAGAAGAAGACAGTAAAGTTTCCCCAGCTGTGCTGCTGCCTGCTCAAAACATCTAAACGATTGTGCAGAAGAGCCTTTGAAAGCGTGGGGTGTGCAGAACTCCACTGTTTCCGGGGCTGAAACAAGGAGTTCTAATTTGAGAGCCATTTTAGTGGACATTTCTTAGAATTCCAATGCATTGCTCATTTTGTAAATTCCTCCCACGCACACATTGTCTGTCCCAGTAACTCACTAAACTTGCCTAACACCCTGATCTCAGGGATTTTAACCATATAATTAAGGGATCGAGGTAACACCAAGAAATTAAATATAAATTATCTCGAGGGCTCAGTGGGTTTATCTAAAATGGAAACATTGTTGGTATTATGAACAGGAGGTTGAATGCTCCAAATAAATGTGCTCTCTTGGAGGCTTTTCTTTTGAGGAGAGGAACTGCAGAAGACCGGTGCCCGCAAAATGGTCTCAACTCACCTTCCCCGTCCAAAGTGTTAGCTGATTTGGATGTTCGAGATGGATCACTTAGCGAATGCTACGTCTTCTTCCTTTTTCACTGCAGACCAAATGTTACTTTAGCCCTCTTATATTACTAAATTATTCAAGGATCTCCTAGAATATTTAGAAAATACAGATTAAGGTAAAATGTCCTGAAGGCCAATATTAGCCGACTTTAATTTTGTCATCAAAATAAGCCCTACTCCAATGGCATCAAATTCCACAGGTATTCACTGGTATATAGCGGCGGCACATGCTTGAGCCTGGCAAATGTATCTGATGTGATATTACTATCATGAATAATTTATAATTTGTTCCAAATGGGGGCTTAGGAGTAAGACTGCCCGCCTTAGACTGTTGGTGTCCTCGAGCACAGCTGTGTGACTTTTGGCAAATTACTTTTCTATTCTCCGATTTCTTCATCTGATAAAGTGTGAATGATAGTACACCTGCTTGATAGGGTTGTTATCAAGATTATATGAATTATAATTGAGAGCACTCTAAATTTAGCTTTATTCTTTTTCTTTTTTTTTTTTAATTTTTTTTCAACGTTTATTTATTTTTTTGGGGGGACAGAGAGAGACAGAGCATGAACAGGGGAGGGGCAGAGAGAGAGGGAGACACAGAATCGGAAACAGGCTCCAGGCTCTGAGCCATCAGCCCAGAGCCTGATGCGGGGCTCGAACTCACGGACCATAAGATCGTGACCTGGCTGAAGTCGGACGCTTAACCGACTGCGCCACCCAGGCGCCCCTAAATTTAGCTTTATTAATCGAGATAATAGTCATGTGCAAGAAGACACTTGATTAAATTACTCAGTAGATATAAAAAGCTGATTAAGATCTCATCCTTGCTTCCAATGAATGTATTCTGGTTAAGACACATAGATAAATGACAATAACGTAAAGATAAGAAAATTGGGAAAATTCCACAGAGCTTGATGTTACATAAGGTTTAAGAAATCATTCATTCAACACAGCATCCACTAATTCATTCCAGTTTGGTAAATAGATGATAATATAGTTTTTAAGTGAATGGCACTTAATGGCTAGTTAATGGCAATGAAATATTTAATACTTAAAAACTACTTACTGTGTCAGGAGGCCCCTCAATTGATGGTCTTTAATATTGATCATTAGCAGACATTTTAAAGATGAAGGTTTATAGACTTCTTTTATCAATTCTCTTGGCTTTCGTGATTTAGTTTTATGCCCCATTTTATTTAACTCAGCTTTTTTGTTTTTAATTTGAGAGAGAGCATGCCTATGAGCAAGGGAGAAGGGCAGAGGTAGAGAACCTCAAGCAGGCTCTGTCCTCCATGTGGAGCTGATGCCGGACTCCGTCCCAGGACCCCAGGATCATGACCTGAACCAAAATCAAGATCAGAAGCTCAATCAGTTGAGCCACCCAGGTGCCTCTAACGTGCTTCTTTCTTACAGTCCTTTTCCGTATATGAGTCGGCTGATGATGCTTGTTGAAAGTCTACCAAATAACTGATCACTATAAGTGCTCAAAAGTCATCAATGTATTTTTAAGTGTTAACAGCAGAATGAGAACCCATTAGAAAAAAAATATCCAAAATTTTAATTTTGCAATAAAACAGCTTCTCAGTAGCCTGCCTATACACACACACACACACACACACACACACACACACACACACACACATATGGAAAATATTCTCATTATGTAATCCTAAAATGGGGCTAGACTTGATTGGTGTCAGGTCATGATCTCAGCATTGGTGAGATTGAGCCCTGCGTTGCTCTCCTCCGATGGCACAGAGCCTGCTTGGGCTTCTCTCTCTCCCTCTCTCTCTCCCTCCCCCCTCTCTCTGCCCCTACCCTGCTCATGCACTCACTCTCTCTCTCTCTCTCTGTCTCTCTCAAAATAAACATTTTTTTTAAAAAGCCCTTTTAATTCAATAAGGAAAAATATTCAGAGCAAGAAAAGTGGGAAGAACACAATTTTAGAAATACAGTCAGCATTAAATATGTATATTTTCAATTGCATTAGTAATAAGTCCAGTTTAACCAAAACTTAATTACATTTTTCATGTCATATTTGTAAATACTAACTAGTGTTGGTGAAAGTGCTGGCTGCTCAAGCCATGAATACAACCCCTTAAAAAAACATATTTCTTAGGGGTTTCCCTATTAATATTATCAATGTATACAAATACCTATCCATTAAAAAATTCTTTGGAGAATTGTATAATGGGGAAAATAGGTTTGTTTAGTAGATGATATACTTAAGAAATAAAGTGAGATGAATACTTACTGATACAGAAGGATGCTCACAGTTGTTCACATCCCGTTTTTAGGACTGAAACATTCCATCCCCCAGGTATTAGAGGAATGCTCTTTGGCTACATATGGCTCATGGCTGGGTTCCTCCACAGGAAGTGCCCTCAGTGGAAGATAACTGCCTCCCCTAGGGTTACAGCCTCTGTTGGGGGTGGCTGGCATCCTTTGACTCATCACTGTAGTCATAAAATGCTCGGTTTCCTATGTGAATTCTGGGCCAGTCTGTAGGACAGTCCCAACTCTAGAACTCCTGATGGGATTGTCAGAGACCATTGACAAGACTGCCTTCCACTTTCAGTGGCCAGTTCTGCTCCCTTCACTCCCTCACAGATACTGTTCTCAGTAGCCTGGTAAACTTCCTGCAGACAAATCTCCATCTCAAAGTCTGGCTTCTCAGGAGTCCAACCGAAGACAGTTGGTGCCAGAAGCGGACAGAAGGGAAAAACCAGTGGTGTGTTGGCAAATGTTTAATAATTGGCTCTCTGGGCAGGGGAGGAGAACAACTTGATTTCTAACATGGGTCAACTTCCATGGTGTAAATACTCCCACCTTGGAAGACTTTAAGCTACTAAGTTAATCTTCATGAATGCAGAGTCGGGAAGAGAAGCACGCGATCTCTTCTCAAGAGGTAGGGTGAGTCAGCTCTATTAGAGGGAGCAGCCTCCAGAATGAGATGGGGAACTCGATTCCTCACCACTAATGGGTGAGGAATCACTAAGTAGTGATTGTAAGAACTATGGAATTGGATGGCTTCTCTTGAGTACCATGGATGGACTGGACAAAGAAAGTGAGAAACTAAAGGTCATTAATCCCCAGTTGAAGTGTGACAGAGCATCTCCTGGGCTGCATGTAAAGAGACCTTCACCTCCGGCATCCAAAGAGCAGTAAAAGCCCAAGGATCAGCCCAAAGATTTATTTATATTATGACTGTTGTATGGTGACCTTGGGGCTTCCATGGCAGAGATAAGCAGGCAGGGAGAAGCATCACCACCTGGCTAGGGCAGTTGTTCTTCTTTATAAGGACAAGTTAAGGCTGCTGCTACATCATGTAGGCAGAAAAGACCATCTTTGACCCCTAGGTGATGGGCTAGGACATCTTTTTGTGGTTACTTCCTTGCCCAGTTTTGGTTGTAAATAGGGAAGTTCTGTACCAACACCTGATCAAGTCATGGAATTCAGAAGTAGAATTCACTCAAGGCTGTGGTTTGGGTTACCCCACCAGATAAGCCACCTAGTTGAGTGTGGATGCTAGCCCAGGGTAAGAGAATCTAGAATGAATAGTACAGAAGGAGATAGTGGGTCTCAGTAGTGGCCCTACAACATGGTGCAGCAGAAGGGGCTGGCATTTGTTCTAACCTTCCTCCTACTAATTTCCCTAAGAAAAGACCAATCTGATTCCAGGAGGAGCTCTTCCAAGATGGGGCGAACTTACTATAGGAAGCAAATGAATTTGCTTAGACCGTAGTTAGCTGTAGTGGATTCTGTGGTGGAAACCCAGATGCTGGAGCAATGACATTCATTCCCCCAGAAACTCTAGGAATCAGACTTGGCTGCCGATAACTCACAACTGAGTTTTTCCCTACTAATTATCCTTAGCTGAAGGAAGCTGCCTTGCCCAGTCTGTCTGGCATATGATAGCTGGTCAGTAGAGGGTCATAGGGCTTAACCCTCTTGCCTTAATCTGAGACAGTTCTGTAGGACCATTCTTGCTCCACAGCTGCCATAGTGTGGTTGCGTATTTTGCAAATGCATCACAGACCAGCCCTGCTTCCCTCCTAGCTGCCGTTCTGAGAGCACTCTCCAGTGAACTTTCCACGCTCAAATCTGCACCTCAGAGTCTGTTTTCCAGAGAACCTGACTTAACATGTGAGTTAGGAAAATACACTAACATTTCTGCAATCGTGCAGCCTAGGAACTTCTATGCTTGAGGTAAATCTAAATAGGTTCTAGTACGTAAACGGAGTTAAATGTAATGTAAGAAAGCAGAGGCTGATAAATGCATGAGTAGTGGAAGGAAACTTGGGGAAGCACTCTTGTGATTGTTTTTATGTTCTGCCAGATAGGAGGCTGACAGGTTTGGGGTAGGATTTGGAGAGGTTTGAACATGGAGAAGGAGGAATAAAATAGTTGTCTAGGAGAGTGAGAGGCACATGTGTATGGATGAAGAATAAACAGTTGGGTTTAAGCAGGAGTGGAGTTTTGTCAAGTTTTGTCCATCAACATAAGGATGGACAAGGGATTGATCATAGCTATTCCTTATTCGTAGTCCTGAATCTAATTGTAAAATGATGCTTTTGTGACCTATTTGTATTAATTATAATTATGGACCACGAAATTTAAATTGCGTCAGAAGGGACAGGATCTTTCATGATAGGAGATACTGGGTTAATGTATAGTGGAACTGAAACTGTACTCAGAATTCTGGAGGAAATAAACTGGAAAGATGTCAGGTACATCAAGTTGAGATTATCTAAGGATTATAGACTGATAGTGACTCAGCCAAGTGTATGACCGTGGGAGTGAGAAGATGGAATGGGATGGAGTAGGATGGAAATTCAGTTTTCATTTAGTAACTAACATTTATGGTAGACAAGACCAGGGAACCAAGAGAGTATTAAACCTGCATGAATACTGGGGCTGGATATCATGCTAGAAAAAGTGGGAGTCATCCAGGAAATCTAAAGAAGTAGAAACCTTGAGAGGAAAGTTTTTCCTAGTTTTATTGAGATACAACTGGCACGTAACCTTGTTTGAGGTGTACAATGAGATGATGACATATACTTCTGTATTATGAAATGATTCTCACAGTCAACACCTTCTCTCTGTCTCTTTCTTGTTGTGGTGAAAACTTTGAAGACACAGTCTCAGCAACTGTCAAGTATAAAATAGTGTTGACTGTAGTCACCATGATCTGCATTACGTCTCCAGAACTTAGTCGTTTTTTATAACTGGAATGTTGAACCTGTGGGTGACCGTTTCCCCCACTTCCAGCAACCACAAGTCTCCTTGGTTTCTGTGAGTTTGTTGTTTTTAGATTCCACATATGATATCATCCAGTATTTGTCTTGCTCTGTCTGATTTGTCTGACTTAGTGTAAGTCCCGAAGGCTCATCCGTGTTGTTGCAAATGTAGGATTTCCTTCTTTTTTATGGCTGAATAATATTCCATTGCATACATCATTATCCATTCATCCATCACTGGACACTTACATTGTTTCCATGTCTTGGCTATGATAAAAAAAATACTGCAGTAAGCACTGAGATGCAGATATTTCTTTGAGATAATTATTTCATTCCTTTGAATATGTATACACACACACACACACACACAGGTGTAACTGCTGGATCATATGGTAGTTCTATTTTTAATTTTTTGAGGAGCATCCATACTGTTTCCTGTAGTGGTTTACCAATTTACATTCCCACCAGTAGTCTACAATGGTTCCTTTTGCTTCACATCCTCCCTAGCATTTATCTCTTTTAATAGTCCCGTTATCAGGAGCACGACGATACCACATTGTGGTTTTGATTTGCACATCCCTGTTGATTCATGGTGCTGAGCATCTTTCCGTGTTCCACTTGGTCATTGGTATATCTTCTTTGGAAAGTTACCTATTCAGGTCCTTCCCTCAATTATTTTTTAAGTTTATTTTATTTATTTTGAGAGCAGGAGAGGGCATACAAGCAGAGGAAGGGCAGAGAGAGGGTGAGGGAAATATAGAGAATCCCAAGCAGGCTCCACACTCAGTGCAGAGCCCGATGTGGGGCTCAGACTCACCAACTGTAGATTAAGACCTGAGCCGAAGTCGGACGCTCAACTGACTGAGCCACCCAGGCGCCCCTCCCCCAATTAAAAAAGTAGGATTATTTGTTTTTTTATTCTTGAGTTGTAGGAGTTTCTTTTATATTTTGGACATTAACCAAATATTCAAGGTTTTGTCGTTTATGCTTTTGGTGTTACATCCAAAAATTCATGGCCAAGACCAATGCCGAGGAGCTTTTTGCCTATGTTTTCATTTCAGAGTTTGAAAATTCCAGATCTTACTTGAAGCCTTCAGTCTATCTCAAGATAATTTACGTGACCCATGTAAGCAGAGTGACCCAGTTTCACTCCTTTGTGAGAGAATATCTGTTTTTCCAAACACCATTTACTAAAGAAACTATCTTTTCTCCATTGAGTATTTAGTTGGCCATACGTTCATGGGTTTGTTTCTGGGCTCTGTATTCTGTACCATTGGTCTTTGTCCATTTTTATGCCAGTACCCTGTTTTGATTCCTGCAGCTTTGCAGTGCAGTTTGAAATTATAAAGTGGGATGCCTCCAACTTTGTCATTTCTCAAGATCACATTAGCTATTTGGCTTCTTTTGTGGTTCCATATAAATTTTTTCTTCTATTTCTATGAAAACTGGCATTTAGAATCTCAATCCAGATTGCATTGAATCTATGGATGGCTTTGGGTAGTACAGACATTTTAACAATTCTTCCAGTCCATGAACACAGAATATATTGTTACACATTTGTGTCTTCTTCAGTTTCTTTTATCAGTATCTTAAAGTTTTGTGGGTAAAGGTCTTTTACCAACTTGGTTATATTTATTTCTAACCACTTGTGACCTTTCTTAATGACCCTGAAATGTCAAACTACTGAGAAAGTACAAATGGATTAATAGGAAAAAGTCTAAAGAGTGGATTTTTTCTCATGATTAGATTTGTGACCATAAACAGATTGTGAATATACAATCTTAACCAAGTTAGATTCTACGTGTATTTTTAGAAAATGCTTGAGCTCCTTTAAAATTTTTTTTTCAACGTTTTTTATTTATTTTTGGGACAGAGAGAGACAGAGCATGAACGGGGGAGGGGCAGAGAGAGAGGGAGACACAGAATCGGAAACAGGCTCCAGGCTCCGAGCCATCAGCCCAGAGCCTGACGCGGGGCTCGAACTCACGGACCGCGAGATCGTGACCTGGCTGAAGTCCGACGCTTAACCGACTGCGCCACCCAGGCGCCCCTTGAGCTCCTTTAATATTATATATCCCCATTTCTTTTTTTAAATGTTTTATCAAATTTTGAGAGAGAACATGCACATGTGCGTGAGGACAGGAGGGGCACAGAGAGAGGGAGACAGAGGATCTGAAGTCGGTTCCGCTGACAGCACAGAGCCCAATGCGGGGCTCAAACTCATGAACCGTGAGCTGAAGTCAGACACCTAACTGACTGAGCCACCCAGGTGCCCGTATCATTTCCCATTTCTGTTCTTAGTTTTTTCTTCAATGTGTCTGTGTGTTTTTATGGATAGTGTATTATATACCAAAATTGATGTTGAACTCAAGACCGTGCTGATCAAGATAATTAGAAGCAACCACATGACTGATTCTGTACTGATTTTTTTTTTTCATTCAGGATCTTGGCCTCAAGTACACACAGCAAAAATGTAATCTTTAGACCATGCCTTTTCAGACTTCTTATACTAAAAATCAGAGCCTATACGATGAAGTGCTTTTCTTACCATTTGGAATATTTTTCTTATCGTAACCAATTCTCATTGGGTTTTCAACATCTATTGCTTTTATGATGTGATAACCTCCTAAGTAAACGTACATGGATTAAAACTGTTTTCCCATCCGGAATACAAGTGGTTGTTCCTGAATCTCCATACACAGTTTTGCATTTTTATTCCCCAAGGGAAGTTCTCCAGATGACTTTTACCTGACAACTAGGGTGACCTAGTCCAATGATAATGATAATCAACAACTGATAAAACTGTGGGAAAAGTCACTTAGTTCAGGCCGATGATCCAAAAGCATTTCTCATATCATATGGTTTTCTCCTTTCCCATCAAAAAGATGAGAGAGAATAATCATTTTGGAGTAGTCGGCCAATAGTGTTCTGCTTTTCAAGTAAATTTTAGATACGTGGAAATACACTAATACAGGGAGTTGCTATATATGTTAGCATGCTTTTAATCACAAGAATACTATTTATTAGTATTTTCTACATGTAGGTTTCCAGTTGTGATTTCTCATGTAAATTTTCCAATAGTAGTTTAAAGCGGGCCCAATAGTGTGTGATGGGAAATCACTAATAATGTGAAGTTTTCTGCTTCTGCCTTTGGAATCTCGCCATTTAAAAGTTACACCATAGGACTTTGTGTGTGGGAAGAAGTAGGTATACTTTTTCCTATTTCCTTCTATAAGAACTTCTAAAGGCCACAGCCCATATATATAAACTCTGACAAGTGGAGAAAAGAGGGAAGACTGGCTGGGAAACTTGGGGATGAAGGATTAACATAGGAGTATCTTCCCTGGGTTTTCTTTTAGCTTCCTCTATCCCAGACTTGGAGATGAATTAGTTGGAAATCCAGACCCACCCAACAGGTACAGACAAAAAAATTCCTCATGAAAAGCCTCCTCCTTCTAGCCAAAGGACCAGGAAAGGGGAAGCCTAGCAAGAAACCTTTTAGACAATAATTGCTCTACTCTAGCCAAACACCACAGAAAAAGTCGTGCCCCATTCCCACTCTGTGCCAACAGAGGTTGAGTGGGTAACCTCCGCTGTCCTCAGACTGTAATGAGGTTCTCCAATCCACCTGCCATGGTTGTAGCAGAGGTCAAGTAAGGAGCTGGAACTTTCATTTCTGCTAGGTGGTAATGATGCACCCCCCTCCACAGTATCTGTGGTGATGATGGGGGAGCCACAGCTTCCATTCCTATCTGTGAGTATTGCGTCATCCCTCCACCTGCCTGCTGAGGTGATCTAAGTGGAGGATTTTTGCCCCAGCCCAGGGGCGTTGAGACACGTTTCCGTTGTGTCAGTGGAGAACAAACAGGGAGCAGTAAAGAAGGAATTCCTACCCTTTTCTTTCAGGGTGTTATCTGTGGAGACCTAAAGGAATGACAAGGAACCTCTGGCCCCACACTCAACCCTGGGCCCCATTGTCAAAAGAAGACAAGTGAGGAATCTGGATTTCTACCCCTACCTGGCAGCAACAAGGTAATAGTCCTCACTTTCCTTGCTGAAGCCGTGTCATGGAAACGAAGTAACATATAAGGTTTAAAGAATGTCCAGAGTCTCACAACTGAATAGACAAATTGTTCAGATTTTAACCGGAAATCGCTTGTGTCAAGATCCAGGAAAATGACAATTTCAATACAAAAGGCAACCAGTACATACCAGCAGTGAGACGGCAGAGATGTTAGAGGCTTCATGCAACCATCATAAAAACATTTCAATGAGCAATGAAGTTCATTTCAATGAAGTTTTTTTTAAAGAGAGCCTCAGCACAAATTACAAAGAAGCAACGAATAGAAGATAAAAAGAAGAACCAAATGGAATTTGTAGGTCCAGATAATGGAAGAAGTGAAAATTAAAGCTCTGTGGATGAGATTAAGAGCAGAAGAGAGAAGTCAGAGGAAAGAATCCATGGACTGGAAGAGTGAACAAGAGAAATTACCCAATCTGAAAAAAACAGAAGATAGACTTGGAAAAAAGGATGAACAGAGTGTGAGGGATTCTACAGAGTATAGCTAACATTTGTGTCCTAGAAGTTTTGGAAGGACAGAAGAAACGAGAGGGGGGCTGAAAAGAACTTGAACACATAATAGCTTTAAAAATAGAAAAATGTGGGGCGTCTGGGTGGCTCAGTCGGTCGGGTGTCGGACTTCGGTTCAGGTCATGATCTCACAGTTTGTGAGTTCGAGCCCCGCGTCGGGCTCTGTGCTGACAGTTCAGAGCCCGGAGCCTGCTTTGGATTCGTGTCTCCACCTCTCTCTGCCCCTCCCATGCTCACACTCTGTCTCTCTCGGTCTCTCAATAATAAATAAACATTAAAAAATATTTTGTTTAAAAAATAGAAAAATGTATAAAGAATAAGCTAGATAGAGCTGTGCTGCCCGATTTAAAGGCATATTACAATGTCCTAGGAATCAAGCCTGTGATGCGTTGGTGGAACCCCAGATACAAAGATTAGTGGAACAGAATAGAGATCCCAGGAATAGACCCAAACAAACAAGCTCAACTGATTTCTGACAAAGGTACAAAAGCAATTCAATGGAAGAGGCATAGACTTGTCGACAAATGCTGCTGGAGCCATTGGACATTCATAGGCAGAAGAATGAATCTCTATAGATTCTCTATAGTCATACTCCAGACTTCATACTCTATAGAAAAATTAACTCAAAACAAGGACTTAGGTGTGATAGATAAGACTTTAAGCTTTATAATCTTTTCGGGGAAAAAAAGGCATGCAATCTTTGGGATCTAGGGCTAGGCAAAGAATTCTTAGATTTGACACCCAAGGTGGAATCCATAAAAGGCAAATTTGATAAATTTCAACATTGCGCCATAAAAGCCCACATGAAGAGAATTGACAAAGATGTCAAAGACGATAAATATCTTCAAACCGTCTGTTTGACAAAGGACTCCTCTCTAGAATATACAAAGAACTGTGAGCACTCAGCAGAAATAAAGCACAAACAATTCCTTTGGAAATGGGCAAAACGCATGAAGGCAACAGATGAGTACATACAGATGGCAAAGAAGCACTTGAAATAACGTTCAACATCATTTGCCATTAGGGAAAATAAAATTAAAATTTAATTTTAAACTAAAATTAGAGAACATGACGCCCCTATCAGAATGGCTCAGATTAAAAAAAAAGCTGACAACACCCGATACTAGAAAGGATGCCGAGAGACTGAATCAGTTGCATACACATTGGTGTATGGAATATAAAATAGTACAGCCCTTCTGGAAAAGAATTTGGCATCTCCTTTAAAAACAAAGCATGCTCTGGGGCGCCTGGGTGGCTCAGTCGATTAAGCATCCGACTTCAGCTCAGGTCATGATCTCGCAGTTTGTGAGTTCGAGCCCCACGTCGAGCTGACAGCTCTGAGCCTGGAGCCCGCTTTGGATTCTGTGTCTCCTCCTCTCTCTGCCCCTCCCCTGCTCATGCTCTGTCTCTCTCTCTCTCAAAAATAAATAAAAACATTAAAAAATTTAGAAAAAAAATAAAAGCAAAGCATGCTACTACATAAAACCTAGTTATTGGACCTCGGAACACTTATCTCAGAGAAAGGAAAACTCAGGTTCACAATGAAACTCTATACACCAGTGTTCATTGAAGTTTTATTCATAAAAGTCCCAAAGTGGAAACACCCAGATGTTCCTCAATGAGTTGGTGGTTCAGTAAGTACCCTGTGGTAAATTTACACCATGGAATACCACTGAGCAATGAAAAGGAATGAACTAATAGCACACCTAAACTTGTGTGTATCTCAGAGAATTATCCAGAATGGAAAAAAGCCAGTCATGAAAGGTTCCATACTAAATGATCCCGTGTATCTAGCTTTCTTAAAATGGCAATATTACAGAAATGGAGAATGGGTTAGTAGTTGCTAAGAGTTAGGTATGGGGTGGTGTCAGAGGAAAGGGGGGATGATGGGAATCAAAGGGAGTAGGCATGGATATAAACGGACAACATGAGGAATCCCAGTGGTTAAGGAAATGGTCTGTATCTCTGATCAGTGTCACTCTTCTGGTTGTGATATAGTATACTTTTGGAGAAAACTGGTAAAGGGTCCCTAGGATCTCTTTGCATTACTTCTTAAAATTTCATGTGAATTCAAAAAAAAAAAGGCTAAAAAAAAAAATCAAAGCGTACCTAGTCATTGTTGGTGTTATTCGTCATATTTTCTGGCTACGCCGCTCAGTTTAAGTACTTTCGCTAACTTAAGGGTATTTCCCACCTTATGAATCTTGGCTCCTCCAATAGAAAACAGAAAAGTTACTCAAACTTCTTTTTTCTAAGGTTTTTTTTTTTAATTCCAGTGTCGTCCACATACAGTATTATATTAATTTCACGTGTACAACATAGTGACTCAGCAATTCTCTACATTACTCAGAGCTCATTCTAGTGAGTGTGCCCTTTAATCCCCATCCCCTATTGTCCCCAGCCCCCATCCACCTGCCCTCTGGTGACCCTCAGCTTGTTCTCTGTAGTTAAGAGTGTCTTTCTTGGTTTGCCTCTCTCTCTCTCTCTCTCTCTCTGTTTCGCTTGCTTTTGTTTCGTAAATTCTACTTGAGTGAAATCATATGGTATTTGCTTTTCTCTGAATTATTTCACTTAACATTATACTCTCCAGCTCCATCCATATTACTATAAATGGCAAGATTTCGGTCCTTTTAATAGCTGAATAATATCCCCTTGTATATATATACACCATCTCATCTTTATCCACTCAGTAATCAGTGGGCATTTGGGCTGTGTCCCTATCTTGGCTATTGTAAATAACACTGCAGTAAACGTAGGGGTGCACTTATCCCTTTGAATTAGTGCTTTTGTATTTTTTGGGTAAATACCCACTGGTGAGATTCCTGGATCGCCGGGTAGTTCTATTTTTAAGTGTTTAACTTCTTGCTTTCTCAAACTTTTCGGCACAAACACGGGCATGACCTGAATGCAACTTTACAGAGGAAATGGACAATTTGAACAAAAAGATTCATATACACTCCATTTCGTTTATGGGAACAAGGATGGAGATTGGAAGACAGGCATTTAGCTTTCAGGGTAACGATTATATATGGTCAGGGTTCTGACACTAATTTGGCATTATCACAGCTGAGGGAGGCAGCAAACTCATTTAAGAGTAAACTCAACGTATCTGGAAGTTGGTAACAGTGACTGCAGCTGTTGTGAGGCATTATGGTACTGGAGGCTCAGATTCAAGCCTGCATTTCCACTAATAGAGTGTTGAGGCCAGCTTGGGCCTCCTTAAGAAAGCAAGAAAGCCAACTCTGCACCTCTCTACCCAACTTTGCATTCATAGCTACAGTATATTTAACCACTAAACAAAGAAAAATTAAAAATTTCAAGTTTATATTTGACTATCTCCAAAGTAAAATTCAATGGTCACATGACATATACATATACCTAAAAACACTATTGCATATAAATGAAGTCTAACATTTTTTCTATTTTTTTTCCTCTAAAAAATTGGGTAAAAGCCACATGAGATGAAATTGAACAAAATGTTCATATATTTGGCAGATCCATTGGGGTTTAACAAATCCTATTTCTTCCTGAATCATCACCGTGTTCCCAAACCTTATTTGAAGCCTTTCCTTGATGTATAAAATTTAATGCTGTGGTTTGCCAAGCTGTTAAGGAATATCTGACATGTTATGATACGTTATTTTCTCGGGATTCAAGACCACACTTGCTCACGGATGTTGACGATCTAGCAATCTCAAAAACTTACTGGGCAGTTTTACTGTATCTGCATTAAATAAATAATTGTTATATTTGTATGTATATGGGGTTCTTATCAGTGATGTTATATAACACACGTTTTGTTAAACACAGGAGAAAATATTTATACCTTAAGGTTATTTTTCTCTTCCTTTTTTTTCTTTTAACAGAATAAGAACACATTCTGGTTAATAAGTGAATTGAAAAAAAAGATCTTTTGGGTGAAATTTTTAGGCAAAAATTCACCATTAAAGTCTTTTTTTCTATCACTGACGTTTGAATTGTACAAGTGTATGATAAATACAGATCCCATTCATGGGTAATTTGGGAACCTGAAAATTTTTGCTGCCTACTTTGCCTAAATTGAACTGCATGTTCCTTTATTTTCTATAAAAACTGGTATGAGTCCATGTAAAATCTGTCACCCTCACTTATTATATTTAAGGGGGGGGGGCATTTAAAGATGGTATCAGGAAACTCCACCGAGCTCATAAAATACCTAAAATCTGGCCCCGCAATTTTGTCTAGCAAACACTATTATCACCCTTGTTTCTCTCATTATTTTACTCCTCATCCTGAAAGTTGATTTAGGAACACTCATTAGTGCACACTGTCTCTCTTTCACCTTCACACGCTTAACAACCTTGGACCTCTTTCAAGTCCTACTTTCTGGAAGAAGAGGAGTTACGTAGAAATGGTGCAAAGTGTGTACAGAAGATCCCCAAAGCATTCCTCCTCCATGGCCTACCAAAACACTGAGCTTTTATGCTCTTGTGTATTCTTTTTTTTTATGGCAGAGAAATCACTTAAAAATTGATAAAGTATTAGGGAAAGGCCTATAACTTGCAAAATATTTCAAAAGTGGTGTTTTTTATCTCAGCTCTGTTGAATTTTTATTTAAAAGTAGATAGATTTATGAGCTACTGCCTTGGCAACAGCTCAGTTTGAAGAACAACTTAGCATCTCTTGTAACCAACTGCCTGGGGCTGCCTGGGAAGGGGGAAGTAGCAGGGAACTCAGGTTTTGGCTGGGTCTCTCCCAGTTGCCCGGATGGTGAGCTGGTAAGTCAACCTTTGCACTTCATTTTCCTTGTAAATAGATAATACACACTCTGCTAATCTACAGGTTTAAAACAAATCAGTGCTTACTGTATAGCTGGCAGTGTTGTGAGTACTTGACATGCGTGGGAGAGTAAAATCAGGAAGACTAACATACTCCTTGTAGCATTTCCAGATCTGTCTCCTTACCCCGCCCACCTCTCAGATTCAGGGAGCAGGGCGTGAAGGGTGAGTGATACTGCCCTCAGGGTAGAGTTCTCACCCACCAGGGATCTGAAGAGGTTTTGTGGCTTTAAGGTAGACTTTGGAACCTCAAGGTAAAGTACGTGTCATTGAGGAAAAACCTCTTTTGAGTGTTTTTTTTTTCCTCCAAGTTTTTATTTAAATTCCATCTAGTTAGCCTACAGTGCAGTATCGGTTTCAGGAGTAGAATTTAGTGATTCATCCCTTCCACACCACATCCAGGGCTCATCACAACAGCCCTCCTTCAGACCCATCAACTATTAAGCCGTCCCCTCCAGCAGCTCCCTTCCAGTAACCATCAGTGTATTCTCTGTGGGTAAGAGTCTCTTTCTTGGTTTGCCTCTTCCCCACCCCCCTCCATGTTCATTTGTTTTGTTTATTAAATTCCACATATAAGCAAAATCACATGGTTGTCTTTCTCTGACATTTCGCTTAGCGTAATACTTTAACTGCATCCGTGTGGTTGCAAATGGCAAGATTTCATTTTTTTATGACTAATATTCCATTGTGTATATATATGCACATATACATATGTATATACACATGTACACATGTATGTGGGTATATTTATAAATATATATGTATTTTTATATATATGTATATATATGCACCACATCTTTGTTATCCATTCATCAGTTGATGGGTATTTGGGCTCTTTCCATAATTTGGCTATTGTATATAATGCTGCTATAAATACTGGGGTGAGGGGGGTGTATCCCTTTGAATCCGTATTTTTGTATTCTTTGAGGAAATACCTAGTAATAAGTTTTAATTTGTATATATTGAATAGTTAGAGCCAAGATTCCCCACCTAAACAATAAATAGAATATACAGGAAGAGTTAAGTTCCCCCCCTCCCCGATCACCGAGATCAGAATTAAGATTCCATGGGCTACAAAAAGGAAAGCCAATTGGAGATGGGCAAAAAGCACAGAGTGTATCTTTGTAGGGACCACGTATGCCCCTCACCTCCTCTCCAGATTAGCCTTTGACGGCTTAGCCTTCAGTTGAGAAAATTGGTGCAGAAATAATCTCTTAGCTTTAAGAAAGCAGACACAGGTTTTCCTGACTTCTGCCTGTCGTAGTAGCAGAAGTTGAGAAATGGCAGCGTCACTTGTTGAGATGGGAAAAGCTTGATTAAATTCATTTGTTTCTGTGTTTCCTCGAACTCATCTCTGTGTTCCTCAAAATTTCAAAAAAGGGTAGAGTTGGTTTTCCAATAAGGTCCTGCAGAGTCAAAGTCAAGGAAGATGTAAGTCATCTGGACGAGCAACCAGAGAATACCAGGAAGACTGGAATCTTGGCACACGTCTGTGTGCTCGGTTGACCATGTCCTAGGAATGAAAAGCATAGTAACTCAGAGATTTCAGTTTGGACAGATGTCAATATCTGGGAACAAGTATTCTTTCCTAATGCTGAGATGTTATGTAAATTCCTCACATCTAAGATGCTACTTCGTTGAGTTTAAAGTCTGGCACGACTGAGTTCTCCCATAGTTGGCCAATATCTATTTTTGTCATCAGATACCTATTGTCTCAAAAGAGAAAATCACAAAGAAAAATAATACATTTTTGATTTACTGAACAAATAGAATGAAATTCATGTCAAGTATACATGCATTACTTTAATGTCCACAACGGTTATGAAGAAAAGCTTATTATTCCCATTTTTTACGTGGGGAATCTGGGGCATTTTGGTTAAGAAACTTGCTCAAGATCACATAGATCATACATGGCAAAACTGAGAATCAGAATTAAGTATGCCTGATTATGGAGACATAATTCTTATTCAAAAGAAATAATGTGGTGCAATTTGCAAATAATGTACTATAATCTAATGTACGTTAACCCCATTTACTTATTGCAAAGTTATTTTTGCAGTCTGTTCACCAAAGGCACCAACAACAGGATAAAGAATTAAAAGGCAACCTGCAGTGTACTAGTTTTCTGGGGCTGCTGTAACAAAATGCCACAGACTGGATGGCTTAAACAGTAGAAAAATATCTTCTTACAGTCCGGGAGACTAGAAGTCCAAGACCAAAGTGTCTGCAGGGTTGGTTTCTTCTAAGTCCTCTCCCTGTGGCTCATGTATGGCTACCTTCTCTCTGTGTCCTCACAGGGTCTTGCACCTGTGTTCTAATCTCCTCTTCTGAAAGGTACCAACCGGTCCTGTTGGATTAACGTCTACCCATGTGACCTCATTTCACCTTAATTACCACTTTGAAGTCCATAGCTCTAAATATGGTCCCATTGTGAGGACCTACAAGTTAGGATTTCAACATGTGACTTTTGGTGACTTTTGGGGGGGACACAATTCAGTCCATAACCTACATAATGGGAGAAGATACTTACAAACTCTATAGCTGAGAAGCACTTAATAGTCAGAATATATAAAACCTTCTACAAGTTAACAAAATAACATGATTTAAAAATGCACAAAAGTCTTGAAGAGATATTTCTCCAAAGATTTACAAATACCCAATAAGGGTATGAGATGTCCAATGTCACTGATCCTTAGGGAGATGCAAATTCATATCACAAGGACCTATCGCCTCACACCATTGGGACGGCTACTACCAAAATACAGAAAACAACAGGTGTTAGGGCTGTGGAGACATTAGAACCTGTTGGGGGGGAATGTAAAATGGTTCTGCCACTGGAAACTGGTATGGAAATTGCTCAAAAAATTAACAGAATTACTGTACGATCCAGAAATTTACATTCTGGATATACATCAAAAGGAATTGGAAGCAAGTTTTCATAAGAGATAGTGGTGCACCAATGTTTACAGCAGCGTTATTCACAAGAGTCACGAGGCACAAGCAACCCAAGTATCTGTTGACAGATGAATGGATATACAAAATGTGGAATTTACTTACAATGAGTATTATTCAGACTTAGGAAGGAAGAAAATTTGGACATATGCTACAAGATAGATGATACTGGGAAGTATTATGCTAAGTGAAACAAGCTAGTCACAAAGAGACAAATATTGTAAGATTCCACTTATATAAGGTATCTAGAACAATCAAATCTATAGACAAAGTAAAATGTTGCCAGCGCCTGGGGGAAGGGAAAATGGAAAGTTGTTGAATGGCTCTAAAGTTCTAGTTTTGCAAGGTAAAAAAGCTTTGGAGACTGGTTGCACAATAATGTAAATATCCTTGGCTTCCTGGAACTATATATATTTAGAAATGATTAAAACAGTAAAGCTTATGTGCATTTTACTGTAATTAAAGATTTTGGAAGATTTGCTGACCATTTGGCTCAGGGACAGCAGCTTCTAAAACAAAGTGGGCATCCAATAAATGTTTGTTGAGTAAATGAGAATATCATCAGATGTCACTGGTTCTCTTAAATGAATCAAATGTGTTATATTCAAAAACTCTGATGAAAAATTAATGTTTAGGTACTTGAATTACTTAACATTTCATATAATTTTAAGACTTCAGAAAAAAACCTAGTCTCCTTGAATATAAATCAACACGTGTTCTGCGACTGTATCATTTTCAGGAGTGACCTAAAATTCCTTACATTGAATGATTTGTAGAAATAAAGGGTTTTGGTGGGCCACTTAAATATTTTACAAATTAAAATTGATGGCTTATGAATACTGATCTTTTTTTTTAAGACTGATCATTTTAAAAAATGCTTAAAAAGTGACATATTGTAAACTAGGAATAGGGAACTTACTCAATTTGATAAAGAACATCTGCACAAAACCTACAAATAACATCATATTTAATGGTGAGAAACTCAAAGCTTTACCTACTGAGATGAGGAACAAGGCAAGAATGACCCCTCTTCATTTGACTTCAACACTGTACTGGAAATCCCAGCTAATGCTACAAAACGAGAGGAGGAAACGAAAGGTATTTAGACTGCTAAGGAAGAGAGAAAACTGCTCACAGATGACATGATTGTCTAAGTAGAGAATCTGAAAGAATCAACTTCTGGAACTATTAAGTGACTGTAGCAAGGTTGTCGGATACGAAGTGAATATGTAAAATCCATTGCTTTCCTCTATATCAGCAATGTGCAAGAGGAATTTGAGATTAAAAACAAAATACCATTTACATTAGGAACCAAGAAATGAAATACTTAAGTATGAGGCTAACAAAATATGTATAAGATCTTTATGGAGAAAACTATAACACTCTAGTATGAATGAAATCAAAGAACTAAATGAATGGAGAGATACTTTATGAGGCAGGAAAGAAAGGCTCCATATTTCCAAGGTAGAAATATAGATCTATAGAGATTCAATAGGATCCTAATCAAAATTCCAGAGTTATGTAGGGATTAAGAAACTGATTCTAAAGTTTATAGGATGCGGAAAAGACCCAGAATAGCCAACACGAGATTGAAGGAAAATTGGAGCACTGACCCTACTTGACTTCAAGACTTCCTGTAAAGCTACAGTATTCAAGACAGGGTGTGTTGATGGAAAAGAAAGTTGAATCCATCAATGGAACAGAATAGAGAGCCCAGAAATAGACCCTTGTAAGTGTAGTCATTTGGTCTTTGACAAAGGATCAAAGGTAAAACAGTGAGGCAAAAAAGAGTGTCTCAACAAATGGTACTAGGTTAACTGGATATCCACAGACAAAAAAAATGCATCTAGACAAGAACCTTGTGCCTTAAAAATTAACTCAAAATGGATCACAGAACTAAATGTAAAATGAAAAACTATAAAACACCTAGAAGAGAGCACCAGAGAAAACGTGGATGACCTTGGGTATGGCAATAACTTTTTAGATACAACACCAAAGCACAACCCATGAAAGAAGTAATAAGCTGGAATTCAGTAATGTTGAAAATTTCTGCTCTATGAAAGACAATGTTAAAATAACAAGAAGACAAGCCACAGACTGGAAAAAATATTTGCAGAAGACATATCTGATGAATTTGTTATAAACATATACAAAGAACTCTTAAAACTTCAGAAAAAGAAAATACGACTTAAAAATGGGCCACAGACCTTAACAGATACCTCACCAAACAAAATACACAGATGGCAAATAAGCATATGGAAAAATGCTGCACATCATGAATTATGAGAGAAATACAAATTGAAATGGCGAGATACTACTGCACATCTATTAGAATGGCCAAAATCCAGAACACTGACAACATCAAATGCTGGTGAGGATGTGGAGCAACAGGAACTCTCATTCATCGCTGGTAGACCTGCAAAATGGTGCTGCCATTTTGGAAGACAGTTTGGGGGTTTCTTAGAAAAGTAACCATACTTTTAACATACAATTCAGCAGTCCTGCTCCTTGCTATTTACCCCAAGGAATTGAAAATATGTCATATACTTGCACACAGATGGTTTTAGCAGCTTTATTCATAGTTGATTAAAGTTGGAAGCAACCAAGATGTCCTTTAGTAGGTAAATAAAGACACTGTGTTATATCCAAAGAGTGGAGTATTAGTGCTAAAAAGAAATGAGCTGTCAAGCCATGAAAATACATGGAGGGGTCCTGAATGCCTATTGGTAAGTAAAAGGAGCCAATTTGAAAAGGCTACATGCTGTGTGCCTCCAACCACGTGACATTCTACATAAGGCAGAACTATGGAGACTGTAGAAAGATCAGTGATCGCCAGGAATTAAAGAGAGTAGGGGGAGGAGGATGGGTGTTACAGGTCGGGTATGGAGGATTTTTAGGAAAGGAAAAATACTCTGTATGATAATATAATGATGGATGCACGTCATTTTGTGTATTTCCAACTCAGAATGCACTGCATAAAGAGGGAACTCTAAGGTAGACTCTGGATTTTGACTGATAATGATATGTTAGTATAGGTTCACCAGTTGTGACGAATGTACCACTCTGGTGGGCCGTTGGTTATGGGACGGGTTGGGGGGGGGGCAGGGCACACATGGGAAATCGCTGCACCTCCCCCTCAGTCTTGCCACAAACCTAAAACTGCCCTTGAGAGTTTTCTGGATTACTTTAGACAGAAAAGCAATACATATTTTATATCCGTACTTCCTAACAGCTAGGTTCTGGATGAAAATTTCTATTGAGAATATTAATAAATCTATGCAGAATTAATTAAAATGAAAACTTCCGAATAAAACTGAAGTGGTGTGTGTGTGTATATATATATATATATATATATATATATATATATATATATATATATAGCATAATTTCAACGAGCTTCATAATCAAAAGCTGACCAAAAAATATTAGAGATGAGAATAAACTTTCCTGCTCTATTGAGAATTCATTTCATAACTTCCGTAGTGACTGAGAAAACTATTAAAATCTTTAACTCCGCTGCAGCATTTGAATTGTATTAATTACTATACCATAACTTTGGGAATAATTTCATTGCCTTTGCTTTTTCGTGGCTATTTTCCTTAAATTATTAACATATTATGTAGCAGAGTCAAAGTAAAAACCTAAGGGACGTAAAATGTGTGAATATCTACAGACTTGTAATAACTGAATTATTTCTTGAATGAATCTAAATTTTTCACCCCTGCCCCTAATACAGTGATTTCCATGTGATGGAAATAGAAAAGTACTATGAGCAGAAAATAACAAAGGAGTTTGAGGGAACTGGTAGATGACACGAGAAGAGAAAAAAGGAAGAAGGCTTATATTCTTTGTTCAAGTGAACATAAATGCTGCCTGACTATGTTCATCTTCAGTTTAAATTATGGTACCTCTCGAGACCACCCTTGAAAACACCATTGGGATTGTCACCTCTAGATTCCCTGGCAATAGAGAAGTTACTTTCATTCCCCAGCTGAGCTAGAATCCTCCGGTTCTACCTTGCTAAAAAGGGCTTAAGGGAACTTAATCACATGTGTGCTAATTGTGGTAATTTTGCTCTACAAGAAGCTATGGGCAAGAGCAAGCCAGATGTTCGTGTCTAGTTCCTGCTTTTTAAGAGCGCATTTAAAATTCAGTTTCTTGGGGCTCCTGCGTGGCTCAGTCAGTTGAGCGCCCGACTCTGGATTTTGACTCAGGTCATGATTCCAGGGTTGTGGGTTGGGACCCAGTGTCAGGCCCTGTGCTTAGTAGGATGGAGCCTGCTTAAGATTCTCTCTTTCTGTCTGTCTCTCTCTCTGCCCCTCTCCCCAGCTTGTGCACACTCTCTTTGTGTCTAAAATTTAAAAAAAAGTCAGTTTCTTACACTGTGAATCACAGCATGAATCCACACATGCAGCTTCATATCCAAAAGAGATTCCCACACACTTGACATGGATCCATTCATTACTCAAGTTTGAGACACGCTAGTTGATGTTCAAGAATGTTTCCATGTAGTCAAAACTGTGGCTTGATGTCTTGATCCCACCTTTTTTTTTTTTTTTTTTTTGGCTTATAGGGTCACTTTAAAGATATTATCAGAATTTTAGAGAACCTTATCTTTCTAGAACCATCTTCCTTTTTAGAATCTTTTCTGATGCAATTTAACAGATGCTTGTGTATTTATATTTCTATCATATAAGTCTAGTAAATACATTTGTAAGACAACTTGTTTTTCTTTGAGACAAAGCATTACATAAAATTTAACTGAAAATTCACGACACATCAGTGAATTTATTTTTACTCCAATCATCATAAATGGCAAAAGCTGCAATATATTAGTCATTGTGTAGCTCTCTATGTGTTTGTGTCTCACACTCAGTGTTGGTACAACTCTGTGGGGTGCTGAGATAACACAGCCTCAGAAGACTGGAGGGGCAAGGTGTGACCGGATACGTCTTAGGATGTCTCTAATGCAGTCGCTGATAAAAATAGAGCTCAGGCAGTATTATGAACAGTAGGATACCATTTTTAAAGTATATTCCAGGGGTGCCTGGGTGGCTCAGCTGGCTAAGCATTCAACCTCGGCTCAGGTCATGATCTCACAGTCTGTGGGTTCGAGCCCCGCGATGGGCTCTGTGCTGACAGCTCTGAGCCTGAAGCCTGCTTCGGACTCTGTGTCTCTCTCTCTCTCTCTGCCCCTCCCCTGCTCACACTCTATCTTTCTCTCAAAGAATAAATAATAAAACATTAAAAAAATCAAAAAGGATATTCCATAAAATTTTTGAAGAATATCACATCAAAATGTTAAGTAAGAGTATTTTTTTGGTGATACAATTAGTGCAAGTTTAAAATTTATTTCTGTTTTCTGAATGTTTGATGATGGAGTTACATTCCTTATAACCTGGTTTGCTCTGAAAATAGTTTTGGGGGGAAAGTATGACATGACTAGTAGAGATAAGATATCAATAAGGTAAGCAAGAATTGGGACGTGCTGTCCCCAAAGGTGACCGACACCAGGAAAGTACAGTGTCGGGAAAAGTGAAGGGGTATTGGCTTTTGGGGACGTGTGGAGGGTCCAGTCCAGACTGAGCAAGGTCTGTACAGTGATGGAAAACCCCTACTGGGATTTTGGTAGAATGCTTTGAAAGCAAGGTGGGGAGGGAGTATTCTGCTTATGTTCTGGAAGGCAACACCGTAAATGCTTGGGCAGGTAATACAGTCCCAGCAGTGTTTTCGGAATATCACTGTACTGTGCTTGCTTCATTTGAACTCATGACCAGTGGGAATGAGGAGACCGGATACAGTAATGTTCAGTTATTCTTCTAGGAATAAAAGGTACTTGATCATGAGCACAAACTAATTTGAGAATCAGGCCAGCTTTACCGAGGGAAAAGAAGAAAAGTAATAAAATAGATAACATCCAGGTATATTCTCTTCTTCCTGAATGAAAAGACTACATGTTCCTCTGCAGACTCTGTAAAAAACTACCCATTACTAACCAGTTAGTTTCTCAATATTGGGTCTTCCTTAAATAAAGTCTTAGTCATATAAACTAGTTTTAGGAACTGGTAGAACGTCCATATTAACTTTCTAATTGACAAAATACTTTTGTGGTTTGGTGTATTAGGGATTTGGCAATCGAAATACAGCTCTCAGTCCAAGGGGAATGTTACATAGCTTGAGTTCTTTTGCCGGAAATACATTGGTCAATTAAAAGAAACCAGCAAAGCATCAAAGAGGATTTGGACAAGATACACAAACAGGAAAACAATTTCCATTATCTCTTGTCAGATCATTTAAAACTTAATGAGTATGATTCCTTGATCTTTAAATGGCCATTTCTTCATTAAAAAAAACTATAATTCTAATTTTTGAATTCACCCACATTTCCAAAAGTTAGAAAGTCTCCAAAAATTCTTAAAACTTTAATTGTGGAAAAAAATCTTAAGAGTTCTCCTCAGTAATGTATTTCCAAAATCCTTTTAGCTTAAAAAGATTTTTTTTTTCCACTTTCCAAACTCCAATGATAGAAACCAGCCCTGTGCTTCCAAATTTCTGGAATAGTTGCAGATGAGTCGATAAAAATGCCAACTTTCTGATCTGGTGGAGTGTAATTATTCTGGTAGTAGTTTTGATACTTGGTGCTTTTGAATTCATTTATGGGAGAAATGCAGCTTTTTTTCACTTGTTTTTTTTTTTTTTGGTTTGTTTTTTAGAAGAAAATGCACTCAAGGCAACTTTTTCTGTTTTTTTTTTTTTTTTTAATTGTTTTGTTTTGTCTTTTTCTTTTCCTGGTATCAGAGAGAGAAAAAAAGTCCTGGAAACATCTGTTTTCCTTCAAGTCTCTGACTTTCCACATCCATTGCTCAGTTATTACCAACGACTGATTATAAAGTGAGTGATTTTTCTAGGATGCTCTGTACGGAAGAACAGGAATAAAAAAAAAAAAAACTTGAGAATACAATCTTTCTGAACCCAGACTGTAGGTACTTGGAATCGGCAAGCAGTGCTCAGCTCTTAGCAAATGAAACCATGATCTGGGCTAACTCACGATTTGCAAATGGTTTATGCTCATTTCACCAAGCTGTATGAATATGAGGGTTAGACGTATTTGGAGGATGCAGGGGTGACGGTGAAGGTAACGTCATGGTCCATGGCTTGGTGTAGGACTTGGGGCTTGCTCTGCTCTGGGAGATGATCACTCTGGAATTTTCCTAATCCTGCCATTAACTTTTTAACAATCCTGGAGGAGCTATTTGAATTACCCTCACATTTCATCAGCAGAATGGGCACGAGTATATTTATTTTAAATCATTAGAGTTTTCTGAACCATGACAAACACAACTATTAGTAAGTTTATATGTTAATAGACAAAGAGATAGGCTGAATACTAGGGGGTACTTTCCTTAAAAATAGGATTGCTACAATGGGGCACCTGGGTGGCTCAGTCAGTTGAGTGTCTGACTTCGGCTCAGGTCATGATCTCACGGCTCGTGAGTTCAGCCCTGTGTTGGGCTCTGTGCTGGCAGCTCAGAGCCTGGATCCTGCTTCAGATTCTATGTCTCCCTCTCTCTTTGCCCCACCCCTGCTTGTGCTCTGTCTCTGTCTGTCTGTCTCTCTCAAAACTAAACATTACATAAGTAGAATTGCTATAAAATTAACAGAACTTTTGCAGAGCTTATTGGCATTACACTTGAAATCAAATTTGCTGGAAGTTTATTCTTTTTTTTTCTTATGTATATCAAGTTCTTCCACTAAATATACATTGATATTAACTGGTGTAGCCCAACTCCATGAATATTGGTATATCCAGAAGTAATTTTCAGTACTCATCTGCTGGCGGCTTATCGCTCTGTCTTCATTTGAGTGTTGCAAAAAGTTGACCCGTGTGGGTGCTTTAAAAGATGCCAAGTTGTTGTATGGAAACAAATTTGACAATAAATTTCATATATTGAAAAAAAAAAAGATGCCAAGTGCCTGAGGTCATAGGGGTTGAAATAAATAGTGTGCTAATAGCCCACCTGCAATTTCATGGGAGAAGGCTAGATGGGGCATAGGGATTTCTTTTCAGTGCCCGCTATGTAGAAAACATAGAACTAAATATTTTTTTACATTTATTAGCTCATTTAATTTTCATAAAAACCCTATGGAATGTGTATTATTTCCTTCTTTTCCTTTCCAAATGTAGAACTTGTGGTTCTGTGAGATGAATGGATAGGTCTGTCATCACAGAGTTGGTCAGGGGCAGAAGTGGAACTCTGAAATTCACGTGTGACTCTGAAACTTAGACCCCATTGAAGGCCACAGTTCCTTATAGTTGAAATTAGCCATCGAAATAGGGAGGGATGGAGGCAAATTAGTGGATTTTTTATTTTTATTTTCTTGTCATCTTAACAATGTGGTTCCATTGGTGAGATGTTACTAGGTATAGGAGGCAAAATTCTAAAATGACTCCAATGACCTTCTACCATTGGTGTTCCTCCCTTGATCATATTACCGTATATGACAAAGAGATTTTGTAGATGCTAAGATTGCTGATCATTTCCCCTTAAAATAGGGAAATTATCAGGGTGGGTGTAACCTATCATCTGAGCCTCATTAAATCTCTTCAGTTGGTTGCGGGCAAGTAGCCCTAATCATCAGAGGGATTCTTTGTGAGGAAACGCTAAGCATGAGACGGATTCTATGTGAGGAAAGTTAACTGCCGTTGGGATGGAGAGTCCCTGAGGCAAGGGCCCAGGAGTGGCCTCTAGGAGGCACTGATGTACTCAGCTTGTGACCCCTAGGAATGGAAGTTGATGAATGGGTGTTGTTCTAAGCTGCTGTTTCTGTGGCAATAGAGAATGAATATGTTGAGTGAATGGTCAGATTCACACTGCACTTAGTTACGTGTGCCATATTGCCCTTGACACAATTCTTAATCATGAACTTGTCTACCTGGTTGGATAATTCCATTAAATATTTTTCAGCGTGAGGAGATTCACTCACCTTGTCTTGTTCTCCTTTATCTGACCAGAGTGACTTGCACCAAATCAGAATAATGAATAGATTTTGTTCACCTTTTAGTTTTGCTTAAAAAAGAATGGAGTCTGGTCTAAAGCCTACTATTTCGTATGTGCACAAATCGTTAGCCTTGTTTTCAGTAAGAGATATAAAGACCTACCTGGTAGCAGAGTGTTGCCTATTCACCATGTGCGTGTGTGCTTGTGAAGAGACAAGTTATCACGGGAAAAGGATCTTGTGTACTGGTAAGAAATAAAAATGCTTTGAATCCATTGGAATATCTGGCAACTTTGCTATAAAGTCTTGTTTTTATTAACATGGTTTGGGCTGGACGTTTCTTTGATTATTTAAAATTCCTTTCCACTCTCCCTCCTCCCTGCCTCCAACCCCATGTTTAAAACATTATTGGTATTTTGGCAAATCAGGCGGACTTGAAAACAAACTACTTGCTTACATTTTGTCAAGCAGCTATCTAACACAAAAGTATGTTGATGGGCATGCTTTCTCCATGCTGCTATTGGGCACATATTTGGTTTTGCCGTTATTACTCATGAACTGTGTGTAATGCACATAGCACGAACTGGTCTCATGCCTTTGCAGGAGATTTATATTCCTCCAAAAGCCTAACTTCTTCATGTAAACAAAAGCATTCACAGTCCACCTCTGCATTATTCTTTAATCAAGTCTTTACTTGTGTACTTTTATAATCTATCGTTATGAAACTACCCATATGTATCACTGTAAAGCAACAATAATTGTATTACATTCACTGATCCTTTGGGTCAGGAGTTCAGATAGGGCATGGCAGGGACGGCTTGTGCCTGCTGCATAATGGCCTGAGGGAGTTTGAAATATCTGAGGGCTGGACTCATCTGGAGGCTACTTAACTCACATGTCTGGTGTCTGGATTGGTATGACTCAAAGGCTGGACTCAGCTGGGACTGTTGACTGGTGCAGCTACTCATGATCTCCTGGTGTGGGTTGTGATACACCAGGAGATCATGGCTAGGTTCTGTGAGAGACCATAGCAGGAGACGGTGCCCAGAGTGAGTGTCTCAAATGACCGGGACCATAAGAGAAGCATGGCACGTGCTTCAGTCTGAAAGTCCTCTAATGGTCCTGCCCTGTGCTCCATTGCTGCAAGCGACCAGAAACCCACAAGATTTAAGCACGGGCAAGGGCAGTAGACTGTGCTTCTTGATGGGAGTGAGCAAAGCACAATTCACGAAAGCATTTTGGACAGGATCTGCTTGGCGGCCATCTTTGGGAAATCTAGCATGCCACGATTCATGCTCTGGGCCACAGTGATTCACATCCCATGGCATGCAAAATAGTCACTGTCTGTCAAGATCCCAAAACATCTCTTCCTATTTCAGTTTCCATCTCAGGCTCAGGGCCCAGAATCTTGTCCTCCAAACTGGGGCATTGTGTAAACGAGACACCACAGATGCAGTTTCTCCGGTGTGGTTTCTCTCCATCTGGTCTGTGAACAGAAGAGACAGGTTATGTGTCCCCAGAGCTGCAAATGTTCAACGGGTAAGCAGATGAGGATAATCATGGCAGACTCTCAGTGTTCAACTGTACGCTCGCTGTCCCATAGCAGTTCTGAAATCTGGCAGGGAACGTGTTACCAGCTCCGGGAACAAGGCGTAGACCTACAACCTGAGACATGTTCCTTTGGCATTTGGATGTATCCTGAGCTCTTTGTTCAGTCTCCGAGTCCTACTTTTTCACCAGCCGTAGCCTGTAGTGATAGCTAAGCAGAGTTTTGTTTATTTTTTTTATCTTGTATCTTGTCGGTTCAGGGATTCAGCAATTTTTTTTTTCATTTCATCCTGTCTGTCCCTTTCAGTCTCAACAGTATAAGAACTTTGTTATTTGTCCATTTATGAACCTAGCCATTTAGATAAAATCCATATGTTAACAAATCTTAGAGACAAGCCCATTTCTACTTGGGGCCTCTCGTGCGACTTCTGTGGAATAATGTCCTTAAGAATTTTAGAAGCCCTGATTGTGTTTTTTAACAGAGGCACGCCCGGAAGACCATCAGAAAGGTTTTTGTCTGTCTGAACGTTTCTATATGTCATGGGTGTAGATCTTAGGGTTTCATGATGGTTTTCACAATTATCTGAAAGTTTTATCTTTACTCTGAGACAATATTTTTCTGCTAGCCTCTGGTTTTAATATTTGAACCAAAGATCCTTTCTTATTTGAGAAGCTTTCCTGCCTGGAAATACTTTCCTAACACCTTGACACCTGCTTTTAATCTCTCTGCTCTCAGATTGTACCATAGGAGCGAGGAGAAGCCACATGGACCTCGACTCTTGTCCAGAAGCCTCCTTACCCAGCTGAGTTCATTGGTGTATTTCTCATTCTCTATGTGACCATGGGTGACTGTTGCCAAACTCCTACCTATGAGTTTCCTTTCCTCTTGTTTGCAACAACCACCTCCAAAATCTCAAACTTTTTCTAACTACCTTCTTTTTTTCTTAAAAAACTTTTTTTTAATGTTGATTCGTTTTTGAGAGAGGGAGAGACAGAGCACAAGCAGGGGAGGGGCGGAGAGAGGGAAATACAGAATCTGAAGCAGGCTCCAGGCTCCCAGCCGTCAGCACAGAGCCTGACATGGGGCTCAAATCCTCGAACCCTGCAATCATGACCTGACCCGAAGTCAGATGCTTAACCAACTGAGCCCCTCAGGTGCCCCTGTAACTAGCTTTTAAGGGCAGTGTTCCCTTCCTGTGGCTGCTCTGACCAATGACCATAGGCTGGGTGGTTTAAAGCAACAGACATTGATTGTCTCTGTTCTGGAGGACCAGTCTGCAATCAGTGTTACTGGGCAGAATCAAGGTGTGGGTGGGGCTGTGTTTCCCCTGAAAGTTCTGGAGGAGAATCCTCGCTTGTCTCTTCCAGCTGCCGTGGCTTGTGGCTGTGTCGCTCTGTTTCCTGCCTCTGTCTTCACTGCCTAGTTTTCTCTGTGTCAGAACCCCTCCTCTCTGATGGGGACACCTGTGCTGGCATTTACGGCCCCTCTGGATAAGCCAGGTTAAGTCTCCTCATCACAAGACCTGTAACTTAATCATACCTGCAGAGAACTTTCCATAAGGTGATACAGACCCCAGGAATGAGGACATGAGGGTGTCTTGGGTGGGGGGCAGCATTTTAGCTCACCACAGGCCTTTCAGGCTTCTACCTGACCCTTCATCTTGAAAACACATCCTGCCTGTTTGGGCAGACCTTCATTTCTAGGCACCCAATTCTATTTCACACCATTGCTGCATGAACAAAGCACCATGGGATTTGTTTAAAAAACAAATCCTTCCCTCCTAGATTCTGTGGTTCAGGAATACCCACCGTGGGAGGGGATCGATGTTCCCTGTTCCATGGTGTCTGGGGCCCTGCGAGGGCTGATGTGCCTGAGGGCGGTGGTTTGGAATCTCATGGTGAAGTGTTTGCTGTGTGTGCTGAGCGTGGGGCTTTGGGTTCTTCTTGGTTTTACTTGTTTGTGTCTACGTTCCAGGTTCCTCCTGAAGGTACCTCTTCTGTCTTTGGAGTAAAGGGCAGGGGAACCCTGCGGATTCAGCGTTCACAGCCAGTGAGCGCGCATCCTCATTTATATGATAAATCTAGGAATCAAAGTAATGTGCAAACAGCTAAGGAGTAAAAAATAGATATAGTGTAGGTGCTTTTCACTCCACAGCTGGGTAGTTAAGAGTGAACTTGAGAGCCAGGTGCCCTTGGTTACACCCCATGATACCATGTATTAGCTCTACAGCTGAGGGAAATTGGTTTAACCATCTGTGCTCAGCCTCCTCGTGTCTAAACTGGAGAGGACATTACCTGCCTCTTAGGATGTTGTGGCAATTAAGTTAATATCTACATGCAAAGTGCACAGAACAATACAAGGAGTAGCTGATACTCAGTAGGCAGTTTATAGTAAAAATGCAATGTTAGACATCCCCACCACAAGTAGCTAAGGACAGACATGCACAGATATCCTCCCCACTCCCCTCAACACACACAAAAGTCTCTAACCACTCTTCTTGTGAACCAAATAGCTATGGAAAAGCTTAGTGCCATCATGAATGTTTGAGGGCTAAGCATCCATAAAGGGACTGCCTCACATAAGATTTGAAAAGCCACTGAGGAAAAAGAAATCCTTAAAAATATACGTAAGTCTTTTTTTTTTTTTTTTTTTTTTTTGGCCTTAATAATTTTCTACAAGCTGGACTTTTTGGAAGACCTAAATAACTCCCCAAGATGCCTGGAAGAATTTCCCCCCCATCATATATTCTTGAGAATCTTTTTTTTTTAATGGTTAGTGAAATGAGCTTCATGTTTTTGAACCGGCGTGTAGAAGAGGGTTCAGCCAGCATAGTTAGTTATTTCCCAGCTTGTCTGCGGGAAGCACATGGAAAGTTTACCGTGGAGAGAAGAGGGAATTTTGTCATGAAGAGATAATTGTGTACTTGAAATGTCGTCCTTCATTGCAAATTTGAAGGAATTCTCCTTTTATGGACTCAAATTAGAACCATTTGAAGAAAGCATACAGCCGTTTGAAAGTGATGAGTAAAAAATGAGGATCCTAGAATGTCCTCATACTGTTGGAATTGAAGAAAAAAAGTGCAGGGTGGGAAATGAGGATGGTGGTAAACCCCAGAATTTTCCAAACGCAAGGATTTACTCTCTGAGCGTTTAGATGAAACTTTTCCTTCCAGAGGAAGTTAGCATCCAGTTTTTCTGGGTGTATTTTTGGACTGTCAGCCCTGGGGTGACTAATGTGCAGTTTGCCCATGACTTTGGACGCGGCAGCGTGGGCTTGCTTACACTCCAGCGCCTCCACGGCGACATGTTAACGTCACCCATGTCCTTTCATTCCCCCGCTCCCCCTGCCGCTGCCTTTGATATGTGCGTGCTCAGTGTGGAAGTCTCGCGGCTTTCCCCCAGGGACCGATCGGTCACCTTGTCCCCCCTTGTAAAGCTAGGGCTCCACTCTCACGGGGACATAGGTATGGACGAGATCTGTTCCTGGAGGTCATTGTGCAACTTTTCACCATCGTCAGTACTGTTGTTTCTGTCCGGTTGAGGATGACAGGGGTGCTGCGAGGGGTCTGGCCACCGTTATCTCAGCCGGGGCTGCTCGCACAGGGGGTGTGCCGGCTTGCCTTGTATGGTATCTCCAGACATGTTGCGGATCTGCTTTTGTTGATGTGAGTATCCTCATACACAGAATTACGTGACATCTGTGTGCTTTCGGGTCAAGACTGTGCAGCTGCAACTGAACATTGTTCTCCCTGATGTCTAATGGCGTGGACAGAGGAGGAGCCCTCTCACTTAATTGTGCAGGGTCTGACAGATTCTTGAACGAGATGTTAAGTGATTGGGGGAAAAAAAGACTTTTTTATGAGCAAAATACTACTTCATTATATTTAGAGTGCTTTTGGACTGCGAGCAGCTAAAATATGTGTGTGTGGGGGGGGGGGGCGCCTGGGGGCTCAGTCGGTTAAGCATCTGACTTTGGCTCAGGTCATGATCTTGCTGTTCCCGAGTTCGAGCCCCACATCCGGCTCTGTGCCGACAGCTCGGAGCCTGCTTCGGATGCTGTGTCTGCCTCTCTCTGCCCCTCTGCCATGCTCGCTCTCTCTCTCGCTCTCTCAAAAATAAACATTAAATAAATAAATAAATAAATAAATAAATAAATAAATAAATAAATAAAATATGTATGTGAATGGATTAGTGTAGTCAATATTCCCGAGCTGTTAGAAACCCTTATTTCTCTTCGGCTTTCGAAGGAGGATGTTCCAAAGGACATTTGACTTGTTACCGGGGCATAAAACCCTAGGTCTTAAAATATTTTGCACATGTCACAGTGTTCTCTCTATCACCAAGGGCACCTTTGACTTCCTTGGCCTCTACTGTGAATTTTTGCAACATTCCCAGAGGCAGGCACAGTTGGTATCTGTGTCTAACTGATGAGAAATCTAAGATGTGGAACGGACAAATAATCAGCAGAACAATGTGTTTCGACCGGTAGCTTCTTATTCTCTAAGCCCATACATGGGAACAATTACAACTACACTATGAGGATTGGGGGAAAAGGTTTAAAAATTGTGTGAGGTGCCGTGCGTAATGCCAAGATGTAGGAGGTCCTTGACTTAAAAAAAAAACAAGCTGCAAGAACTTGACTGAGATGAAAAGACTCTGGCTTGCGTATGTTTCCGTATCACTTGAAATGCAAGAACTGATTCGCCCTATACACTTTAGGCTTTGAAAAGCCAACAGAATTCTGGTTCTCTTCTCTTTACTTCGGAGCCACTTATAGCAGGAGTTGGTCTGCTCTTTATGTAGTGACTATGTGACTGACACCAACAGGCTAGTGCCTTTTACCGGGCAACATTTTGTGTATATTATGACTTTTCTGTTTTGACGACTGAAGGGTCATTAGTAAAATACATGTATATATATATTTATATAAATATAGGGGAAAGTCTGTGGGGAAAGTCTGTATTAGTCCTGCACTGCTCATCTAACTCCTAAAAGCTGGAAAAAAAAAAAAAAAAGGAGCCGAATCTGCCTTGTCTTGAGCCTTGGGAAGGTAGAATTGTTCCCGGTGTTTCTGCACAGACAACTCCCTACCTGCCAATACCGATCCATAACAAGAATATGATTTCCCAATTAAACAACTCAGTAGAAAAAATTGCAAGAGAGAACACAGTCACCTTTGAAGCTTAAATTATTCGAGTGGAAGGTCAAGTGCGAACGTCTTTTAAAACCCAGGAGCAAACTAAATTGAAGAATTGAAAAAAGGTTGAAAAATCATGATGGAGAAAAGCAACACATTTGGGATGATAGATTTAAGAAGCCAAATGTGTTACTAAGAAGAGTCCTGAAGAAGAAAATATAAGATGCTTGAAGATAAAATAAATAGTATTGTGTTACATGTCCACTGCTGTGTAACTAAATATCTCCCAACTAAAAGACTTGTATTAATTTTATCTCATAGTTTCTATGGGGCAGGAACCCAGGGGAAGCTCAGCAGGGTGGTGTTCTGACTCAGTCTCTCAAGAGATTACAGTCAAACCATGTGCCAAGGCTGCGTTGTCTGAACTTGACTGTTGCTGAAGCATCCACTTCAGAGTGTATTCGTGGCCTAGAGAGAATGAGAGGGTAAGTGCTCCATGGAGAAGCCAAGGTCTTACACATTTATCTGAGCTGACGTGCCATCATGTGTCCCGTACGCTGCATCAGACCAGCCTTGGCACAATCTTTGAGGGGTCTTCACAAGAGGGGGAACACCAGGAGGCGGGGACCGTTGGGAGGCATCTTCAAGGTTGCCTGCAACAAGTACTATAGAAGGAAAACCTCTAGAGTTGAAGGGGACTTGAATCTGAAATTGCCAAGAACTCAATTAAGGCTGGGTAAGAAAATATGCACATCTATTCGGCATAAAAGGCTTGAACACCAGATACCAAGTGAAAACCAAACAAGCTACAGTGTTAAACTTATTTATTACTACAAAGTGGAAACCTCATACCGGCCAGGGACTTATCTCTGCGAGAATCTAGAGCATTAACAGGGATGGGATCTACCCCCTAAAGAGAAGAGAGGACTGCAACTCTAAAGTTCTAGATCAAGCCACGACAGCCCATACCTCAGTAAAATAGAAACTTGAGTTTAGGATGTAGACCATTCATCTCTCCCATGAGAAAAATAATTGAGAAAATACATTAACCAATAACCAAATAAAGTGCTCTACAGAGTTCGAGACATGGGAAAATAAAGAAGAAAGGGAACAGAAGCATTGTGGCATGCGTCTTCAGGAGAATAAACAAGTGTCAAAGAAGGACTCCTGAGAGGGAAGCATAGAACACGGTGTATTTGGGTAACAGCCCCCAAATTTCTGTGGTTTTTGTACAATAAAAACCTAGTCCTCGCTTGACTATTCTAGTCGTCTTCACCTTGGGTGACTCTGCCAGATGGCTGACCTTATGAGGCCTCTCAAATTTCGACGGCACTTAAGTTTTGTGGTTCTGCCATCATAAGACAAATGCTTTTCCATGTTCTGGGAGCAGTAGAGAGAGGCTATAAAAAGCGCACAAAAGCTTTTTGCTTACTCAGCTTAGAAATGATCCCCGTGACTTCTACGTACATTTCATTGGCCCAAACGTGTTCCATGGCCTCAGCTGAGCGCAGGGGAGCTGGGAAGTGAAATACAGGAAATAAAGAAGTGTATATTGATGAGCCCTGATGTTACCCACCATGCTGTCAGGTGAGGTCCGCAAACGTGGGTAAGAAAGGAAGTGAACCATAGTCGTGGGGCACAGCAGGGAAATGCGAAGAGGTTGGAGAGAAAGTTCTTTGAAAGGTGTCATCTGGTTGGTAAAGGCAGGGGGTTATGTGTCTTGATTAAAGAAGGCCGTTTTTACCTTGCCTTCATATAAAAGCGTGCTTCTCTAGGGGACAGCAGGGAAAACGATGCTAACAGCAAATGGAGTGAACAGTTGACATGGATTCTGTGGATCCTTCCCACAAAACTAAGACAGGAAATGACAATATAAAATTAAACATAGAGCAAGGTGGAAAAATAAAAGCAATTATACAGGACATTAAATGAGATGTCAGCAAATCAAAACTCTCACATTAGAAGAGAAAACCGGGGCACCTGGGTGGCACAGTCGGTTAAGCGTCCGACTTCAGCCAGGTCAGATCTCGCGGTCCGTGAGTTCGAGCCCCGCGTCAGGCTCTGGGCTGATGGCTCGGAGCCTGGAGCCTATTTCCGATTCTGTGTCTCCCTCTCTCTCTGCCCCTCCCCCGTTCATGCTCTGTCTCTCTCTGTCGCAAAAATAAATAAAAAACGTTGAAAAAAAAATTTAGAAGAGAAAACCTATAGGCTGGTTTCAGGAAACAAAGCTTGAAACAAGTGGATCGAGAAATGCTGAAAATAGAGGCAATTGCAGGCAATTACAAAGCAAGTGAAAAGATTGGAGATATTAATATCAGACAGCATAATTCTTTATTAAACAAGGAGCTGAAATCATCATTGACACCATGCGTTGACTGTGCATACAAATCGGTTGCAGATGCTTCTGTTGAAGTTGTGTTCATTTTGGAAATGTTCTCATCCTAAGCAGCGTGACGTTCTGGTGTTTTCTTCAACTTGGTAGATGACTTGTTGGAGTATAAATATTTCCAGGATAGAAATAGACGGCTACTGATGACCAATATTTCAATTTATTTAAAGCTGTCAATGATAAGAAAGATCGTGAAGTTCTTTGTTTGTCAGACCTCTGGCTCTTGACCAGGACCTACAACGAACTCATCAGTCCAGTGACGAGACCCCGTACATCAGTGTAAGACACGGTACCCTTCCTCATTTCTCTAGTGTAGTTCAACTCTCTGGCACTTTCTGGGGCATGAGCTGAAATTCAGTCGTAACAACTTAGTTTCTAATTGAATTGGACTTTGTGTTGCACACAATGGTTCCAGGAGGCAAATGTATTGAAAACAGGAAACATTTAAATGAAACCCATTCCTTTAGACAGGGGCAGCTGAGAGTTTTTTTTTTTTTAAGATATTATCTCGAAAGTTCACTTGTTGGGTTTACTTGGCTATGGAAAAAACATCGCAGAGAATATGAAATTACATGGAAATGGCTGGTCTAATATAAACAAAAGTATGTGGTGCAGAATCTCACGAGGCCATGGGGGTTTGAAAGCTATTTTGTTGTTGGAAGGGAGGCTAATTCCACAGGCTGCCCACGAAAGGCTTGACAGGACACAAGACGGGCCCCAAGACGGAAAAGGTGCTGTCTGAAGTCCTGAAACTATACTTTATTTGCAGTAAACTTAAGGGCAGCAAACTATCAGGCTCCTTTGGTGATAAAGAAAAAACTGGCAGACGGGATGAAGTATTTTTAAACGGAAGAGATAAATTAACCTTTGCACATTTTAGTCTAAGGGGCGCACACAAAAAGGAACTAATGGCTAGAGAAACATTACAAGTTCACCCCGTTAAGCCTGCTTGAAGCAAATAGCAGATGGGCACGGTGAGGGAAGCTGTCTCAGGAGTTGTCTTGAAAGGTTAAAATCCACAAAGACAAGTAAGAGAGAAAAACGAAACTTGAGCTCACTTCTGCAGCGGTCCTTCCTTTCAAATAGGACTATTGTTCACAACATTGTGTGCAGAAAAATACACGGAAGGCTGCCTGCAATAATGTTTTAAGTTCACTCGGTTACCTACAACTTATTAAACTTCTATTTGGAAACTGTAAATGGCCTTGAAGCCTGAAAGGCCACTTCTGGTTCAAAGAGATCGGAGGCTACATTCCTGTTCCTTTATTATTATTTTTTATCCCGAATAGCATAAGCTTCTCATAGACATCATTCTGTGTTTAACCAGAGACATTATTTTGAAGTTTCCTAGGGATGAGCTTAGAGCCGCCCCTTAGGGGTTGAGGTGGGAAGAGGAGGGTCAGGAAATGGAAAAAGGATTAAGGAATTGCAAACATCTGGCTGGATGTTTTTGTTTGTTCTTAGTACTTAGGGATAGTCTCCCTGAAAAGTGAAAAGATGACTTTCTGAAACATCGTAGTTCATAGTTTGAAGCCTTTTAATAACACTTATGTCTATGTTGGTGACCCAAAGAATTGCTTTTTTCAAGCTTAGGCAATTATATGATCCAAACTTGGTTATCTCAGCATTGTAAATTACTAGAGGAAATGAACGGACACACGTTTACTCAGTGTTTTCTTCTGAAAGTAACCATGATACGTGGAAAATTAAGACAAAGTCTAAGAAAACTGAATGCTTTGGAAAGGCTCGGCCAAGGAGAGTCAATTAAAAAAGGTTGTCCAATTTAATCTGAGCAAGTCAGCTACCAATGTTTGGCTGCTATGAAATGTAGCAGAAGAAATTGTTTTCTTCAGACTATTTTGCAAGTGACTTTAATTTCTCAATCCTTGTTAATGGAATAAAAACTCCAAAACAAAGCATTGCAAGTACTGTATATGCAAGAAAACCAAGATCTAACTCCAAAGACAAGATCTTGTTCCTACAACAAAAGCCAAGTGAATTAGTAAACAGGCATATAAAAATGTATATTTAAAGCATGATTATATTGTTAATAATTTTCACTTTAACTTCTTAGACTAATCAATCACGAAGCATGAGTTCTGATTATCTGTGCTAAAACCCTTCCATCCCCAAAGATTCAGACACAAATTATACCATGGGCAGAGTTTAAAGCCCCCTTTTATTTTAATGTCATTAATTTTAGACAATGAAAATTAAGTACCTCGTACATTTCACACCTATTGCATGGGGCAAGTGTAATTTGACAAAGAATGTGGATTGAGGTTTTGTTAACATTTTCATTCAGAGGGTGCCATTTTCCCCACACCTAATTCTCTTCCCACCCAATTTTTTTTTATTTTCATGGAGATTTTGTATTTTTATCTGACGACCAATAACCCAAAATGCCATTACATTTTTTTTAATGTTTATTTATTTTTGAGTGAGAGAGGCAGAGTGTGAAGAATGGAAGGGCAGAGAGAGAGAGGGAGACACAGAATCTGAAGCAGGCTCCAAGCTCTGAGCTGTCAGCACAGAGCCCAACATGGGGCTCAAACCCACGAACTGTGAGATCATGACCTGAGCTGAAGTCGGACGCATCACCGACTGAGCCACCCAGGCGCTCCCAAAATGCCACTAAAGGGGAAGTCATTGTATATTTTTCTTAGTAGAAAGCATCTTCACAAGGATTCTTGAGCAGTCACCTGGTGGGTGACTGACAAGTCCTGGTTAATGCTATGACCGTCTTTGAAGCCCTTTCCAAGTTAAGACATGCTTATCCTCAGCATGATGAAAAGGCAAATTGTAAGATGTGACTTCCTCGAGTGACTGTGTTCCCGTAAACCTCACAGACTTAAGAGGAGTTGGGGACAAAATGCCACCTGCCTGGTGAGCAAGGCCTCCCTCACTTCTCTCAACTTAGTAACAAAATTCTTACGAAGACCCCCTCCCCAATCCCCCCACCCCTGCCAAAAAAAAAAAAAAAACCCAAAAAAACCTGACACCTGATACTTAGTGTCTGGGAGGAATTTGCCCAAACTAGAGGGTTGAAATAGAGTTCTTAAAATGCTGATGATGGACTGGGCTTTTGCTTTCTTCAGTAAAGCATTCCAGTGGACCTGAGTAAAATCGACAGTCACGGTCCCTGCAAGGGACCGGGCAGCTCTCCTCTCCCTCGTGGGTGCAAGTTGTGACCTGGTGAGGCCAATACTCTCCGCTTCCAGACAGTGCCAGTCAGCAGATGGTGGGGTGATCGTCTCTTAAGAGAGCATCCCTGTGACTTTCAGGAACCAAGAAAAGGGTTCAAAGAAGACAAATGAGGGGTGCTTGCTCTGCCTACCAAAAATTCAAAATAATTTAGGCTAAAATGTCACAGCACTGATGAAAGAATCCAAAGCAGATAGATTTAAAAAAAGCAGATAGCCTTGGAAACAATCAATGATGCGTAAGAAAGTAACACATGTGTGGAAAAAGAATGCCACACACACAAGTCATGTGAAGAAATCATTCTTTAAAAGTATTGGTAAGGCAGTTGGCTAAATGATTTGGGCAAAAGTTCAACCATACCCTAATATTTCTGTGGTTTAAAAAGTTGAATTTTGTAAATGCCACTAAGGAACCAGTTGTTTTATAAAAAGATTTTTTTAAGATGGAATGATTGATATTTTATGTCATAGATTCTCTAGCAAACTTATTTTTAAGTTTGTCACTCCCCCCCCACCTCTGGATAATTTTACTTCTTTATGCTGGACATTCTGCTACTCTAGGAATTTCATATCCTGGGAACAGAGTGTGTCCAGGGTAATTATCATTGGTGTTATCGTTCAAAGGAGCCTCCGTACCTACCAAGAAATCAAAGTCATGGATGTGGAAGAGAAAAGGATGATGGACTTGCCCATAGAGCATTGTCACACATAGAGAAGAGAGACAGGTTCATATTCCAGCCTCAGTCTTACGGTGCCTTGTAGACATTCCTCCGTGATTAATGACACCATTTTCTCCATCGTTGACATAGTTCTGAAATACCTTCTAATTACTGCAAAGAGAAGGGAGCTTTGCAGGAAGGACACGAAAAAAAGCAAATAAAGGTTTGACTCATGAAATTAAAAACTGTTTGTGCATAGAGACTTTATGAACTACTTAACAAGGCTAAAAGAAAACAAAAAATAGATGCACAAGTAGATAATCAAACTTTTGCTATTCAATTGCTGTTTTAAAAGTTCTTACAATTTGGTAGGTAGGGCAGCCCAATAAAAACTGGCAAAGAGGAGGACTGTCACGGAGAAATAATACATGAAAGGATATTCGACCTCATGGTTGACCAAGAGAATTACAAATTAAACCAGTTTAAGGTGCTTTTCACCCCCAGATTAGCTGAGATTCTTTTAAAGATAATATTTGTGGGGTTGCAAGGAAACTTAGGTCTCTGGCAAAATTGTACAGAGAGAATCAAAGGACACATCTTTCTGGAGGAGTTTGTTGGCAATAAATATCAAGTTGTACAGAAGATGAATACACTTGACCCATAGATGTTACAGATAAGAAGGAGATAAAGCTAGGACAAAGTGTGTAAAGAATTAGAGGTCAGGGGCACCTGGGTGGCTCAGTCAGCTGAGTGTCCGACTTCGGCTCAGGTCATGATCTCTCAGTCTGTGAGTTCGAGCCCCGTATCGGGCTCTGTGCTGGCAGCTTAGAGCCTGGAGCCTGCTTCGGATTCTGTGTCTCCATCTCTCTGCCCCTCCCCTGCTCATGCTCTGTCTCTCTCTCTCTCTCTCTCTCTCTCTCTCTCTCTCTCTTTCTCTGTCAAAAATAAATAAACATTAAAAAAAAATTTAATAAGAATTAGAGGTCATAACTGTAATGGGGTGAAAATCATAAGCTAATTAAATAAGTGTTCAAATGTAATAGAGTAATTAGAGATTTTTGTTCAGCTGTAATATGCATTTATGCAAAATTGAGACCTTGTGAAGAAAAAGTTCACACAAACATTAAGCACTAAATGCGTGAAACAAATCTGTACAGGCCCTATGATCCCAGTTTTGTATATTCATGAATAGAGTCCTAAAACTATGTACAACGCAACGTAATGATTAAGTTTGGATAGTATAACAGGCCACTTTAATGTTCTTACATGTATATATTTCTGAACGTTCTACTATAAACATGTAGTTTTTCCAGATATACAGAGACAGTAGACCAAATAGGTTATATTAGATGTTTAAATGCATTCTTATTTCATGTTATTCCTCCTCTTACATCTTCTATCCTGTTAAGTAAGATTTGTTCTTCAAAATCTAGAATTTGTTTTGTTTCGTTTTTTCCTCCTCTTTCCTACTTCTTCCCTTTCCACCTATACGTAGTACCTACCTAAAGCAGGTAGAGACTGATTCTCAAAGGAAAGATCTCATGGAACTTGACTACGCAAATCGATCTTTCCGCACAGGAGTAGACAAAGGTGGGGGAAAACGAAGTAGGTTTTCACCTTATGATGGATCGAATTCTGGACTAGACACACACAGTGAGGAATTCAGTAAAAGTTTGAGTAGCCCCTCTTTGCACAATCCCCCGTCGGGGCCCTCGTATGCACTCCTGCATCGAGTCTATGCAGCACCCCCGACGGCGGCGTGGTTGAAGGAGTTGAGGCTTAGGTCACAGGGCCCCACAGCCTCTGAGGTGCTCTTCTCACCTTCCCCAAAGGAACGTCCATCAGAACAGCGGATTTCGGTCGGTCTGGTTTTTGCATTTCATGCTGACAAAATGAGATCCGTGAAGGCGGGTGGCCTTTAAAATGCAGTTTTAAAATACTGTTATTTCCTCGATGGAGATATTTTTCCAAGAGGAGATGGCTTAGAATTTTGGATAGAGACCCAGCCCCCTTGCAACTTTGAAATGCAGCCTGCAAGGTTCTTGTGATCATCTAATCAAAATTTGTAAGCAGGCGTGTTTTAGTTCAAGACCAGGATGTGTAGAAGGAGCCATTTGACAAGAGGATCAGGTGATTACAGTAAACTAAAAGCAGAGTCTGAAAGGTCAACTTTGTTAATAGTGTTTGGGGCTGGTTTATATTTTTTATGAACATTACAGGAAGTCCTGTTTTATTTTGCCTACTAGAATTTTTAATTCTGTGTGCACACGCTTTTTGCTCTGGTGTTTTTATAGTTTTATTTTTAAATTCTTACCCCCCCCCCGCCCCCACCCTTTCCCAAGCTCTTAGTATTTTACACTTTAACCTTTAACCCTTTTCAGCAAACTATGCTTTGAACCACATTGACTGAACCTTCTGTTGTCTATCTTTTATAAAAGGTACTCTGTATTTCAGTAGATCTCTATAAATTTCTTTTCTTTTGAAGAAAGAAAGAGTAAAAAATTTCAGATCTGCTAGAAATGGATGAAGATCCCCCAAATAGCTATTTCTGAGGGTGTTTTTTTTCCAACAGCTGTTGAATAGTTATGTCTAATCTCATAAGTAAGTTATATGTTGAGGGCATAGTGTTGCCTCCTTGGTTCAGTTTAAAGCACAGGAACATTATGCATTTCTCTGACATTTTCCAGATCATGCCTTTTAAAAATGCAGTAAGAATTCACTCATAGTTAATGTTTGAAAAGTGCTGATTTAAACTGAATTTCTCAGATTTATGAGTGAAGTGCATTTTCTTAACAATGAAGGAAATTCATACCCAAAGGGTGGGAGAAATTCTTAAGTTGAAATTTGAATACAAAGTTTATTTTCAACCTAATGTCATCGATACTTAGATGCTTTTAGGTTGTTTTTTTTTTCACATTTGTTGCCCTTTTCTGTATGTATTTTTTAATTTTAAAAATTAAATTAAAACTGTCCCTCATTCCTAGAATATTTTTCTTGGTCTTTCAGAGCCTCTAGACTGTGTGTGCCTTTTGACATACTAAAGGCAAAGAGTTGGAATTGATATATTTGAAGTGCAAAGTCTCAGGACCTAATTTGACCATAAAGTGTGACTGAATTCCAAAACGCATGACGACACTGTCTTATATCATCACAAGTGGTGATGAATTAAGGTTTTAAAATTTGATACTTGGCTGAGTTCTGACATTCTCTTGTTTTGCTCTCTTAGAACTCTGTTGCAATTGGTAAATGAGGCTGAATTTCTGGAGACTTTAATTGTGATTAAAAAGGATTCGGCATTTGAAACTTCCAGAGATCATGGGCACGACTTAGGGATCACGCTTTATTTGCACATGAACATATGTGGCCGTCTTGCCCAACAGTCAAGGAATTGAAGAAATTCTCTTTGAAATCAGCAACTGTGGCCTTGCTTCTTGGTCACCTATGGAATCCCAGCGCCGAAGGGGGTCGTGAGCTTGTAACTTTGGGAAAATCATGTACAGATTGCCACACTTAACTCTAGGGTTCCTTTTGCCAAGTTAACAACCATATTAGCGACATGTGACAGCAGCAGGCAGTTCAACATAAGCTCATGACAATAGGAGGCGTCTCGATGCGCCAACTATCTAGGCAGATAAATTTAAGACCCGTGTTCCCAGCAAGGTCCAGCTTAAACATACATGTATTTTATCATTTTTACTTACAATTCAGTAGAGCTGTTGTTTGAAGACTCTCTCAGGTAGAGTTTCAAGTATAGCTTGTTTTTCTCGAACTAGTTATATTCTCTGAAGGTCTTGCTTATTCTTCTCATGTCCCAACATCTAACCCTATTTGGGTATTCTGTCTTGAAATAGATTCTTTTTGGTTTCAAAATGTTTGATTCCTGTTTCTTTCTTAGCACCTAAAATTCGCACACAAAGAGGAGTTATTAAGGGGGCGCCTGGGAGGCTCAGACTTCAGCTCAGGTCATGATCTCACGGTCAGGTCCGTGGGTTCAAGCCACACATTGGGCTCTGTACTCGACAGCTCAGAGCCTAGAGTCTGCTCCGGATTCTGTGTCTCCCTCTCTCTCTCTGCCCCTTCTCTGCTCATGCTCTACCTCTCTCTCCGTCTCTCTCAAAAATAAACAAACATTTTTTTTTAAAAAAGGAGTTATTATGGAGTGAATTGTGTCCCCTCCAAATTCAGATGTTAAAGTCCTAACTCTCAGTGTTACTGCATTTGAAGATAAAACCTTTAAGATGGTAATTAAGGGTAAAAGAGGTCGTAAGAGTAGGGCTCTGATCTGATAAAGTTGGTGTCCTTAAAAAAAGAGACACCAGAGATCTCATTTCTCTCACATGTGCACAGAGGAAAGCCCTTGCGGGCACAGTGAGAAAGAAACAACGCAGCTGTCTTCAAGTTAGGAAGAGGTTTCGCCACAAACTTCTAGAAACAACATTGATAGTACCTTGATCTGGGACTTCCAGCTTCCAAAGCTGTGAGAAAATAAAATTTCTGTTGCCCAAGCTACCCACATGATATTGTTACAGCAGCTGATCAGATTAAGCCGGGGCAAAGTTGTGTCAAATGAACTGAGTTCGTACAGACCCCTGACAAAAATTAGGCGTGTCTAGATACGGAAGCCTTCTCCCTGCAGATTTGAAGTCTTTGTAAAGCTAGTCTTCGTAAGGGAAGAGAGGGTCATGGTATACGGATTTGGTCCAAGAATAGTGCCTCCTGGCTGGAGGGAGGGGGCTGATTATAAATCCAGCCCAGAGGATGCTTTCACCCTGCTCAGGCTGCGTTGTGTTTGTGCTTTAGTCTAAGGCTGTCAAATAGGCAATTGAAAAACAAATCTAAACATTTTCCCATAAATCCTGTTTTAAGCATTCTTAAGGCTGGGGCACCTTTGCACGGGGGTTAAGAACTTGGTCCCTCTCCTGATGAGAGCACCGTGACCTTGGTCGGTGTTCTGAGCACACTTGTCCCCCGGTCCAGGACAGGAGCCTTAATGCTCCAGGATTTTGGCACGTGAGCCACAGCTGCACCTGTGGGAGACGATGGCTTTGGCAGAAAGCGAGAGGTCGTTAAAGTAATTCGGTCACGTAAACCTCCTAGCGTAGGGCAGCGATTTGAAAAAAAGCACTTGTGAAGAGCCTTTTAAAAAAGAGAATGTTCCCCCCTCGATATCTTCCGGTGAAACAGACGAAAGCCTGGCTGCCCAGGACTTGGCAGAACATAGGCTGACGGTCACTGTGGAAGCGGGCGGGATGCCACCCCTCGTGATGGCCAGCCCGGGGTTTCTTAGGGACTCTGCCGCTCTGCTGCTCGTCCCCAGAAGAACCTTTAACGGTTCAGGGCTGCAGATTCGCTATCTGTAAGAACGAGAGGTCGATTTCTATCATCGCTAAAAACCTCTCCCAGGTCTAATTCAAATTCCGGAACTATCTCGTTTGTTGAAGAGCACTTTCCCACCTCCACCATCTCTTCAGCTTAATGAGGCTGCAGATGGCCCAGAGCACAGGCCCTGTGCGTCCCCACGCCGTGGGGATCAAGGGGACTTTGCTCGCCTGAGCCCTGGAAGGTGACTCATGCCGGGGGCAACAGCGCTTGTCCGCCTCTCTCACCCAGGGCGAGACGGTCTCATAACTTGTTGTTTAAAAAAGATCACAAGGAGACTCTCAAGTTCTCTGAAATTCATGGAAAGACACCTGCTTTAAGTGCAGAGATGAGGACATTCTTTGTTTCCCCAAGACCTCATCAAAAGCTACGCACCTCGATGTGAATGAGGTGGCATCAGGGTTTTGCCACGTGCACAAGTCAGGACGGACGTTCCTTGGTGCCAAGGATCTTGCGTCTTCTGCCAGGCTTTTCCCAGTGGAACTGTCACATCACCATCGTGGTATTCGTCATGTTTACTCAGGTTTACACCATAATCCCAGACCTGCCCAACAGATAGTGTGACTTTGCCTCGGCCATTCTTGTTCCCCAATCGCAGAAGTTTTTCCTGCATGTGTCAGGAATCCACCCCACCTTCTTTCTCTGTCGCTGTCCCAGCAGGTCACATGAGACCTCTTCCTTTTTTTTTCTTCAAATACTAGTGTGTTTGGCTTTTTGTCTCTCCTTTTCTTTCCCTTTCCCTCTGTTTTATTACAATTTATTTATTTTGAGAGAGCGAGAGCACGACTAGGGGAAGGGTAGAGAGACAGAATCCCAAGCAGGCTCCGCAGTGACCTACACAGGGCTTGATCTCACGAACCCTGAGATCATAACCTGAGCTGAAATCAAGAGTTGGACGCATAACCGACAGAGCCACCCAGGCATCCCCATCATATCCATTTTAAGATAGCATCCCCTACTTTTGATATCAGTCTGTCCATCCAACACTTGGGCTGGAATCGGAGGAGGCTGAGAATGTTGAGACTGACGTCCCCACATCCTGTCTGATCCCTATGTGCCTTCTCTGGCCTGTGATAGTTCCATTGAGCAGAGATTGTCACAAACATGTAGTACAAACCTCAGGCCGGGAATAAGGAAAAGAATAATCAGGGGTAACAGGTCATTGGGTAAGATGAGCAGGAAATAAGGGGAACAAATTAGTGGGTTGAAAAAATAAAAATCTGTCCTAGAAAGGAGATCAGAAGATAAACAAGGGGGCATAATAGAGGACACGTTTGTCACATCAGGAAGGCTTTTGAAATCTTGGTGGCAAGACATCTCCATATGACACTAGTGCTGAAGAAAAGCTTATTTTCATTTTTATTTTTTATTTTTTTTAATGTTTATACTTTTGAGAGGGACAGAGACACAGCACGAGTGGCGGAGGGGCAGAGAGAGAGGGATTCACAGAACCTGAAGCAGGATCCAGGCTCCGAGCTGTCAGCACAGACCCTGACGCGGGGCTCGAACTCACGAGCTGTGAGATCATGACCTGAGCCAAAGTAAGACACTTAACCGACTGAGACCCCCAGGTGCCCCCCCCCTTTTTTTTAGAAAAGCTTGTTTTTAAACAATGTGTCAGCCACATAGTTTTATTTAAGGAAGTGTGATGATAATCTCAAATTCCTACTGAATTTAAATATATGTTTGAATAGAAGGAAGATGAAGTTTTAAAAACATTAAGAATAGGTATAGCTGCCTTAAAATGATGAAAAAAAACCCAAGACTCTAACAGCACACTACAAATATGGTCAGAAAGTCTTCTCAAGTAGTGTTGAATAGGGGCGCCTGGGTGGCTCAGTCGGTTAAACGTCCGATTTCGGCTCAGGTCATGATCTCACAGTCCGTGAGTTCGAGCCCTGCGTCGGGCTCTGTGCTGACCGCTCAGAGCCTGGAGCCTGGTTCAGATTCTGTGTCTCCCTCTCTCTCTGCCCCTCCCCTGTTCATGCTCTGTCTCTGTCTCAAAAATAAATAAACGTTAAAAAAAAATTAAAGTAGTGTTGAATATACAGGAAGCATTTTTAAAAGTATTTATGAAATTATTTCTGGTTGAGATCATTTCTAATTCTTAGGCAGCTAGTTATCATTTGATGGATTTCAAGGAAGTTCTTAATGGCATTTCATCGTTGTAGCTATCAAATGAAAGACGTAATTGCTGTCTGTGTGGACAGTCGTGTCTTTCAAGCCCGATGTGTCATCAGCCCTGGTGGGCGAGCCCCAGGGTAGCATCTGAGCGTTTTAGCGTGTGTACTTCCAGATCATGTAGATGCCAGGTCCTGATGGTGCAGGCCCCATACCTGATGAGAGCCGATCACCAGAACTCCAGATGGCTACAACGTTCGGAGTCATCTGTGCCGCAGTGGCTTGGCCTGGATGAAAGACAGCGTATGGGCACCTGATTGAGGTTTGCACACGGTGCCCGGGGAGTGTTCCTTTCTGCCTTCTTCGGGAAAGTTGCTTGTTTTTTGTTTTTTTCAAGATAATTACCCTTTCCAACATTTGAAAGAAATTTTCCAGAGTCTCCCTGTGTGACCACCTTTGGTAAGAAATCAGGAAGAACGATGCTGTCGGCTGTCTAAATTAGTTAGCATTTAAGAAGTAGAGGCAGAAGGAGAGGGGTTTTCACGTATAATTTCTTAGACAAAACATTTTTAAATGATCGTTCTCTTGATGTCACTGGTTTCAAAGAACAGGGCTTTCTCAACATTTTAAGAAGACTTTAAAAAACATTAAAAATTTTTTTTCCTCTTAGTGGGGTCATTAATCTCAAGAATGGGGCTTCCCTGAAGTTCTTAAAAACATTCTCTGTGTGTTTTTCCCCCCCTTTGCATGTAGTTTAGTACAAACTTTGCAGCTTCAGAGGTGAGATTTGATACACCATTTTCACCCAGCTCTGTCCTTCCATAGAGTAAGAAGTTGAGACTCTGAGGGTTTTGGTGATTTGCTCAGGGGCACGGCCGAAAAGTCAAGATGAAAAAACGGGCGCATAATTCCCGATCCCCTACTCCTTCCATTGTTGTATGCTTTTTAGAGCCGATGAGTTGTGAGCAATTTTTTTTGTGAAACTTGGGTTTAAAAAAAAATGTCTTCAAGTCGTCAGGCCTCATTTGCCGTTCCACCCATTAACAGATAATTATTCCCCACTTGAAAAATATTCTTAATATACACTAAAACTTCCAACATGAACAGAGAAACTGGGAATTATGTTATAAAATATGTCACTGACTTCCTTCAATTGTTCTCTGGGTGTAGTCTGTGCCTTCCTCAGAAACCATATTGGATTTATTTAGAACTTTCTAGAATCCATCTCTATAAAAATCAGTTAACACTCTTCTACTGTAGCAGAGTGAAATAACTTTTTTTTTTTTTAATGTCCTTCTCATTTGAGGTTCAAGAGGTAAAGTCCCTAAACATCCTTTGAAAAGTCTGCCAGTGAAAGCTCAGATCTGGGTGGGACAGTGTGGTCACAAAGGTAAGGTGAGGGCAACAGACCCTTGTTCGGCTCTCTGCCCAGCACCTACTGGGTTGGGGAACATGCGAAGTTACCCAAGTAAGGAGTCGCATGCTTTGGGCAGCAAGCTATACAAGGCTGTAGTATAAGCTCTCTCACCTGCTGCATCTGCCTCACCTGATCGGAGCAGGGACCCCGGAAGAGATCAGAGGAAAGCATGTGACCCTTTCTCCTTGTGTTTAAGTGCATTCTGGGTAGGCCAGTGAATGCCGCTGACAGTCACCCCTCAAACTTCTGGTGTGAGTTATATGCACATGGCAGACAAAGGTTATTTTTAGAAAGTCTGATCACGGATCGATTTCAGTCAAGCAGCTAGCAAATTAAAACCCCCTTCCAAGAAAAATCTGGAAGCTAAATGTTACACAACCGCTTTTTTTTTCCCCTAAGGTTTTTTATTTTTATATAATCTCTAGAGCCAACATAGGGCTTGAACTTACAACCCTGAGATCAAGAGTCACATGCTGTGCTGACTGAGCCAGCCAGGCCCATTAGTCTTTTAAACTGAGAATACAGTATTTAGATTCTAGCCATAAAATTCTCTGTATAAACTCTTTAGGATTTGAATGTATCAAGTATCCCGGCAAGCTTCCAGTATTTTCTCATCGTTATCCTTGAGATGTGGCTGGGCTGGTATCTTGAGGCTCCTGGAGAGTTTACATTCTCAACTGTAATTTTGTTTCAGCGTTTTGTTGAATCATGCTTGCTAACATTCTAAGGAACTCTAAAATCTCTAGTCTAAACTGGCACCACAAAATCTCAATTCTTATAATTTAGTGACGTGAGATTTTTATCATCCACATAAAATTGTTTGCAAGTATCTCTGGCAGTATATTGTCTCTGCTCATGTTATTTTAAATTTTGACCAAAATTATTACATCTCCAGGGACAAATTAAGTGTTATTTTTCTGGCATGCTTCATGATTTAAGTTTTGGTCTAGTGATTTCTTTTGGCTTAGCCATATATTCTGAGAAACTAATTGTCAACACGTACTTGAGATTTTTTTTAAAGCTGATAGTGGTCATTGTATCAGGTTCTCATATTCTTTATGTGGCCTCAGGGGGTTAATTTGAAACCTAGAGTACACTTTCCCCCCTAAATTAGCTAAAAAATCAATACATTTTAAATGTATGAAGACTAAAAACGATTAACCAGATTCCCATAACATTGCATAATGTTTGTTTGCTTACATTCTTGGCTCAAATGCGATGAAAAATGATTGAAGTGAATCTCCGCTGAATTTCACAGACGGTGACGATTTTACGCACTAGGGACCGTCTCATCAGGTAGAAAGATATTATTTATTACTCCACTTTTCCTTTGGTAAAATCATCCCTGAATTTGTGCTTGTGGAGAGATCTTCATAAAACTATAGCTTTTGTCAAATGTAAGCATTTTTTCTTTGGTATTTTTACTATCATCATTTTCTGCTGTTCACATGTTTGAAAATACTCTAGGCCTTGGCTGGAACTTTGAATGTACAACACAGGTATTTTCTGCCTGAAGACTTGAGCCGTCCTCACAAATCAACAGGAAGATGGTCATAAATGTATAATGAGAGAATTTCAGAAGATCATCTTCCCCTAATACAGGAAGAGTCTTAATTTATAAATGAGATGTTAAAGTCATGCACAACACGTAAGTGGAATTCTGCAAACACTGTGGACAACATTATTTTAGAAGTCAATACTCAAAACACTGAGGGCATGTCTAAGGCATCACTCTGTTTAAATATTTTTCAAGAAAGCAAATTATTTTATGGCAAAACACAAGTACTACTATTTTGAGCAGTCGCCTACACCATTTAAAGATGTTCTTATTAAACTTGCAAGGTTTAAGAGACTTATCTTCATATAACTATAGAATTTTCTTCTCCTTTCAGGACTAATTATTTTTATGTATCGTTGTAGCTATGTCATACCAGGAAATAATCCTGTCCATATGCAAACTACTCATCTGGTTACATTTATGTAGCCAAAATATTTGTTCCCAGAGAAAAACATTTTAGCATAATGCCTTTTTAAAAATGATGGTGCGCCTGGGTGCCTCAGTGAGTTGAGCGTCCGACTTTGGCCCAGGTCATGATCTCATGGTTTGTGAGTTCGAGCCCCGCGTCAGCTCTGTTCTGACAGCTCAGAGTCTGGAGCCTGCTTCGGATTCTGTGTCTCCCTCTCTCTCTGTCTCAAAAATAAACATTAAAATTTTTTTTAAAAAAAATGAAATAAACACTTCAATTGTGTTACCAAAATGTTTCCTTTTTAACACAGAAGAGCATTTAAACATGATCTCCAGTGTATTTTAAACGTGCTAGATAGGAGCATTTCCGCTTACACAAAGTGTTTGAGCTGGTCAGAAGAAGTCAAATATCCGGGAAGGATTCTTTTTGAGTGAAATATTTTAAAGTCATTTTAATACATACTGAGGGATATTAAATCACACGAAGAGTCTGAATGAATCATCCTAGTGCACGGCATAACTTTCATCTCGGGGACATACTAAGCAAACGAACTAATAGTATGTTCCGTATTGACTCGCTTGGTTATAAATTCAAAAGTGTCACGTGCTACAGTATTTATAATTATTAAATATATTGAGATGAATTTAAATAAAATGGAATAGCAAATGTTGTCTCTCTGAAAGTTTGTTTTCTAGAATCACGCTTTTTCAGAGTCATCAAAATCTGACGTCTGGTTAGAGGAAAGGAAAAAGGGCAGGGGGAGGTGCACATTTTCATATCATCAAGTTTTGCTCATCATGTAAGATAGTAATGGACTGAACTTACCAGTTTATAATACAGCTTTCGTTTTATTTTAAACATATTTGGCATGATATAAAAATATTGATCACAGTGAGCTTTACCAATTGTTATTGCTATAAAAATGAATGCAGAAACAATCTTTTTAGTGGAAATAAATTATATAGTCATTATTATTTTTTTTTTTAAATCACAAGAGAAAAACCTCAGCTGTTTGGTCCTTGGTAGAAAACCAGTCATTGAAAAGAGGTCTTTTGCAGGTGAGCTCCAGTCCATTTCTGTAAAGTTGTCCACACAGTCCAGCGAACCCTGACTTGTCTTGGTCCACAGGGTCCCACAAAGGTCTCTCTGTTCACGGACAGTTCGCGCGTGGCAACACGGTCTTCCAAGATCGCCAGGTGACAAGTTGGAAAAGAGCGCAGCCTTAGTTCACGTGTGGTCTTTTCCAGTACGAAGGGACACAGCGACACACTTCCTCACTAAATGTAAGTCCTTGCTCACAAGGCTTCAGTCGATTCGTACACGGTCTTCTGTAACAACTAGGAAAACAGAGAGGAAAGCGTTTGTGTTGACGACCCACGCAATGGATTCACGATGCTACAAACGCAGTTGTTTTTCTGCATTTAAAACGAGAACAAAGTTACTCATGTGACCATAGACCTGTTCTTAGGTTTCTGTCTTTCTGAAGTTGGAGGCTGAGAATTAGAAAACCGAGGAGGAGGACCGCAAAAGCCTAAAACCAGCGTTGCTGCTCGAACAGATGTGAGGGGGAGGTGATGTGAGCACTGGTTCTTTTGAAGTGTCCTCTGCTTTGTGGATGAAAGGAGCATAAAAGAGAGACCGGGAAAGTGAGTGTCGAAGTTCTGCAGATAGAGTGTGAGCCCAGAGGCGTGGCGGAGTCCCCAGGAGTCTGGGTGCTTGTGCGGAACCCAGAGTTGGAAGGGATGACGGTGGGCCCCAGTGGGGAGCCCCGCCCTCCCTTTGTTTCTCTCCACCCGGCAGGCAGCTGGCTGTGCCACGGGGTCCCTGTCCCTCTCCGCCTGGGCTCCAGGGGAGAAGAAGGTGGTCTGGGGGAGGGGGAGAGGGACGGTGCTTCCCTGGGCCCCCCTCTCTTCCCACCCTGGACTTCCAGTGGGGAAAGGACAGATGCTCCAAAGGCCCTATTGCTCCAGTGAACGGGAGCTGCCTTTGAAGAAGCTTGGGGGGGGGGGGGTGTGAGACATGTCCGGTGCAAGAACAGGATGGGCATCCAGGGCGTGAGGCAGCGTGGCCTGGCAGGGAGATCAAAAGCACGCTACAGAGACCCTGCACGTGTGAGTTGGAAGTGTTATATCTTGTGCTCCGGAAAACATATCTAGTTCAAGTGTTACTTTTTTTTTTCTCCCCTAAGTGCAAATGCATTATTGTTGGACTACTGGTATTCCTTTACTAAAAAGATGCAATGCTCAATGATCAATGGAAGCTGATGATTAAGGCAGTGGACAAAAAATATATACTCTGCCCCTCTCCGACACTTTTGGAATACATATTAAGAAATGAGTGTCCACATTTTCAAAATATTATATGTTTTTGCTTCGATATATACATATACACCTGGAAGTATATCCTTAGAAAAATGAACACAGCGTTTCAGTAAACAGAAAGTCTTCATGAAACAACGTATACTATTAGGAGAATTACAAAGATGGAAATCTTTTCTCTTAGGTTAATATAAGAATTCTGTAGACAAGTATGGTGGCTGGTTTAGTCTTATGGAAAGATAAGATCAGGCTTTCCAAGTATAGTAGGGTCTCTTAGAAGGGTTCACTGTGCAAAATGGTTAATAATCTGTAGTAAGACTTAGTATATATAATATTCTGCATTTTTGAAGTATCCTTCTGGGAGGCAGATACCCAGATAAAATTGGGATACAGTTGTTGCTCAAGATATTCTAAAAAGGAAACTCAAGATCCCTATAAGATACTCTGACACAGTAATGGAAGAACACAATGTCATCCATGAGATACCTACATTCACTGAAGTTCCCTTATGCAGCAGCTAAAATGTTACTGTGGACAGATCATCGGCGACATAAATTAGAACAGGAACACAAGCCTCACGAGCATCAAAAAGATGGAAATTTTACTTACTGGGAAAAATAGTAAACATTAATGTAGGTAGGAAATTGTAGATACATGAAATTGAATTTTTTAAACATGTTTGTTTATTTTGAGAGAGTGAGAGAGAGAGAGAGGAATGAATGAATCCCTAGCAGTCTGAGAGAGAGAGAGAGAGAGAGAGAGAGAGAGAGAGAGAGAGAGAGAGAATGAATCCCTAGTCCCTAGCAGGCTCCATGCTGTCAGCACAGAGCCTGACATGGGACTCGATCTCAAGAACCATGAGATCACGACTGGAGCTGAGATCAAGAGTCGGACGCCTAACCGACGTAGCCACCCAAGAGTCTCCCCCAGCCCCCCAATTTAAGTTTTAAGTCATGTGAGTGCTCGGCTGTTGCAAGGGCATTATTGCCATCTCTAAAGAGTGGGCCGGAAGAAGAGAAGCCAGTGTTGGTGATGACGAACCGACAGTCTGAGAGCTGAAAGGGCAGCGAGGAGAGTGAACCGTTATGTCAGCCAGGACAAAGGGGAGCTTCGAGAAAAAGTACACAAAGGACAGGTTACACGAACACCGACGTGTCCACTGAATTTGGGAGTCTACGGATACCTTCCATAGAACTTTCTCATGGAATGCCAGGGCGTAACCTCGGTTACAGCTGGTTAAATATGTGACAGATGCAAGAGGCGAACACAACTGCCAAGTGCCTAGGTCTTGGCGCAAGTTCGAAGAGGACCGAGCTTCGCTGCTAACATAGGCTCGGCATCCCAGTAAGATGCTAATGAGATGTAAGTCTGGGAATGCTCATAAGCTGAGGGGAAAGAAAAGTAGTTGACGATGTCAAAAGTACGGGAGAGAGAAGGCCTGTCTGGCGGAGCAAGGTTGAAGAAAATGCCGGAGGCACCGATCTGGCTAAAATGCAGACCACCTCGCCCTCAGGTTAAAGAGGAAGCAGCTCAACCCTGGAAGGGTCTGAGTCCAGTGGTCTCATTTTCTTTTTCTTGGTGGAAAAGGGGGCAGAATCCACGTTTCAGGAATGAGTCTTGAATAATCTTGAGCGATATATTGATTTATTTCTCTAATGCCACTATTCAGCTTAACTGTCATTCTTTCTCGATACAACTCTACAATTAGTGGCACTATCCTGTCCTTTGAATATTTTGCATAGACGTTTCTGCACTGAGGACAGGTGTCCTGCATTATGATGGCATCATTATTTTTGGTGGGGGCAGTTGAGTGTCGTTCGGATGTTCCAGAAACACTCGTCAAGGGACTGTCCCGCGTCTCTGTCTCCCTACCACTATCACAGCCTCAGCCTCTGGGACAAGGATTAGTGCGTGTTCGGAGCTTGGATCTGGTTTGAGTTCCCAGGGCTCCTGTCTTGTTTTTCTCAGGAGTAAACACGGTCTCAGCGGAAGTTTAACCTTGGTTAGAAAATAACAGAATTCGCCTCCCAGAACTTAACTGGTCTCATTCTAAAAAGCAACCGCTCTTTTGGTTGAGAAAAACTATTCTCAGTAAGACAAGTGAATACGATTTATGAAGATTTCTTACCTGCATGTTTGATGTTGAAATTTTTTTCCTTTTAAGAAGCATTTCTGTGAATTTTCTGTACACTCACAGGCACATTTTCCAGGGTTTAGGGGCTGACTTCTTGGACAGGTTCTTTTACATACGCACTGGCATGTGTTTTCATCAAATTCTCTGTTGGCCCCACATGAGTTCGGTAAAAGTTTGTTTTTACAGACACACTGGCATGAGTTTCTGTCTAGTTCTTTGTGGGGTCCACAGCTGGAAGGCCGGAGCCCCCCTCTGCAGACACACTGACACGTCTCTTCATCAAGCTCCTTGTTGGGTCCACAGATGTCATGGGATCCATCTGTAGAGTCTAGACAAATACAGTCAGACATCTTTACTATACCTTACTTAGCGCCGGGTGTGGTGGGAAGCAATTAAAAGCATTTAAAAGTGTCTTCGTGTGTTTCATTAAAGGGTTGTGCACAAACATGGGTATGTTCCTTTACAAGGAAACTCAAAATAATCCCACTGTCAAGTAGAAAGTGGCCCGTTTTGTAGTCACTTATTTCAGAGCAAGATGATCTGAATACCATACATGTGCTTTTAATATTAACGTATCTGTTGACCCAAATAGAGACCCTTGGCAGTTAGTCTTTAAAACGTCATTCTGCTTACCTTCCCCAGAGTTAGAAGGAAAAATAAAATCTTGCTGAGCCAGGCACCTGCACAGGTGATCATTCCAGATGTAGTTTGTGGGGCAAGTCTTGTTTGCAGCCTGGCACCTTGGGGAGAGAGAGAGACACACGAATTAATAGTCTAACTGGTACGCAGAAGGGATCGTCTCTATTCTTACCGACGTATCGCAAAGCCAATGCATGCTTGTGAAGAAGCTTTACCATGACAGAAGGATGTATGAAGTGAAATGTGAATATTCCCTCTCAGACTACCCTCCTCACCCCCATGTGCGGCCAAATTCTAAGCCCAGCGGGGACCACTCTCGGTGGTGTGGTCTTGTATCACTTCCAGACTTTTATTGGGTTAAGGCAAGTACATTTACTTGTATAATCGCATAGTGGTTTAGCTTGTGTACAAATGGAATAACCTCTTCTATCACTCTGGAATTTCTTTCTTCCACTAAACGATATATTGTGGATATCTTCATAGGTTACATCATCATGTACTGTTACATCCACTGTTTAGTGGTGACACAGTAGTCCATCAAATGGATGTGCTATGAATCTCCGATTGGTAGCTAATGAAATTGCTTCCTACTTTTGGCTTTTTCAAATAATTCGATAGGAAACATCTTCATACATTTACCTTTACTGACCTTTCTTTTTTTAATTTTATTTTTTAACATGTATTCAGTTTCGAGAGAAAGAGACAGAGTGTGAGTGGGGGAGGGGCAGAGAGAGAGGGAGACACAGAATCCCAAGCAGGCTCCAGGCTCTGAGCTGTCAGCGCAGAGCCCGACGCAGGACTTGAACTCACGGACTGTGAGATCATGACCTGAGCTGAAGTCAGATGCTCAACCAACTGAGCCACCCAGGTGCCCCTTTCCTGATGTTTCTGAAACACAGATACCTATAACTATAAAGTGTCCGTTAATGCAAATTTCCACTCTACACTCCACCAGAAAGGCATCGAAGTCTTGTTAATGCTGCTGTTCTAGGTTTTCCTCCCTCTCTCCTTCCTTTTCTTCTATCCTCATTATTTCGGTAAAAGTTATGAACATACGGGCTTCAGTCAAGTACACCAAGTGCTCTTTTGCTGCAGCTGTCCCACTGTTGGCTAACTGGGCCACCTTCATGTTGACGCCTGTATGAAATGAGCCCTCTAGTTTGAAGCTTCTCTGGCATGAACAGATGTCACAGGCTCATCTTGCCCATTTTCCCCCTACCCCCAGAATCAGCCATTCTTTCAAGAGGCCCTAATGCTGCTTGTTGGAAAATGGCATTTGGGATTAGATCCGTTCAGTGACATCAGGTTACACTGACCTTTGCGGGGCACAGCACTAGAAAATGCGTGTATATCCCACAGAATGTCTCTGTAGGTAATGTTTACCCAAAAGAAGGATTCTTGGCTCCTAATATCCTAACTTAGAGTGTATATAAATCTCTTACTACCTAATTGTTCAGCTGAGGTTGGTGCAGGGGAAATAATTATACAATTATATCTTCCACACTCAGTATCGTGAACGACAGGTGACAGGAGAGTGTTGGGTTACATTCCAAACTGTTAGAACATAACATCATCTTCACAGGGCCACTGAGTGTAAGCAAACAGGACATGTGCTTTGGATGGTGCTAAGAAAAGTTTCAGAGGCCTACTGTGTGATGAGGTAATGACACATCTTTCGTTAAAAGACAGCCTGATGTCTTGAACAGCACCACAGAAAGGAATTTTTGAACAGTGTAAGCACATCTATATTTTGCAACCACTTTTTCCTGGACAACCACTTCTGAGAATTTATGGGAACTCTCCCACCCAGCAGTCTCTACAGGAGCCCCAAGACCCACAAAATCTCTACTGGTTCCATTCGGTATGATTGTTTCCCTAAAACACCTTCCCCACAGCACTGCGAATGGCAATGACTGTCTTATTCTTACCCCTCCTTCCTTGTGCCTTTCTTCAAGGGTCATGTCTCCAGCTTGATGAAAAACCATCTGTGATGGAAAGTTTTCTTGAATTTTATTTTTGATTTGTAACAAGTCTTTGAACGCTGTGTGCTATCTGCTTTCCCGTCTCATAAGCTAATTAATTTCTCATTCAGCATGCAAATAATCCAAGTAACCACATATAAAGCAACTGTGTGTTAACAACTATAATAACTGCTGGATGATCAAGGGAATAGCGTTTGAGCATTTTAGATCCTATCAAGATAGGATGTTCCTTTTCCTACAGATAGTTAAGTTATTTTGTAGGGGATTAGTTATGTTTGGGGTTTCCCTACAATACTTTATAATTCTTCCCATTTAAAACAATAAAAGATATGTTTGCAATGTATATTTTTGGAAATAGGTTATTGATTTTAAGTAAAAGATATGTGTACATATTTTTAGGAAAAAACAAACAGTCACAGAGCTATGTCCAAATACAATGTAACATTACTGAGGTTTTAAATGTACCCCTTTGACTTCATACTAATAACTTCCATTAAAATCTTTGTTACTAACAATCTTTATATTTTCTAAAGTATATATAAGAATATATTTGCCTTATATGCTACATGCGTTTTTATTTATAATTTTATTTTTTGAAACATTTATGTGATTTCAGTTAAAATTATGAGCAAATATATATTCAGAGGATTCATTCTGACCCTCGTCCTAAGCATGCTGATACTTTTTGTAGCCTTTTGTTTTCAGTGTTTCTTTCTGTAAATAAGGGAAAAGTACGTACGCATGTATATCTTTTCCTCCATTCTGTTACACAGAAGACAGCCTCTCTTACATGCTGTTCCAAACCTTGCTTTTCTTGTGAACAATATCCCCTGGGGAGCATTGTACTTTCCCGATAATTTTATGTATTCCCAAGAACAAGTCTCTACTTACCACATATTTTTGTCATTAGAATTTTCTTGGTTAATCACAAACCATTGTTCCACATAACATTTAGACAGTATCACTTTTCTAAAACAATATCCTTTTTTCCTTTATCTCCTTTCCAAAGTGTTGGTACCCTTCCATCAAATAAGATGCAGCTATGTTTGGTTACAGATTACTCTTCTGTAAGTGAAGAGAAGTCCATTTTGGCTGTATTGCCCTACTCTTGACATAGACGTGAGTGAAGTAACACACTCCCGTGTTGGTATCAGGAGGGCACAGCGCTGTGGTGGTTGCAGTAGAAGGGAATTTTCATTTTGCCAATACGTGATTTATACTGCCATTACCGAAACCCAGCATTCTCCCAGCTGTTAGCTGTAATCCACCAGTGGATCACAAATCAATTATAAGGGATGGGAAATGCATTCTTAATGTAAAAGAATGACATATAATAAAATACTACTAGAATGCACCCATAAAGATGGTTTCTGCAATTATATGCCACTTATGTATATGCATATATATTTGTAATATATGTAATATGCATATATTAACATGTATATATAAATATGCATGTATACACCCTCACACATACAACCTTCCCCCCTCTGCCACATGTGTGTATGTGAATATGGTAGCAATGTCAAATGCGTTCTTTTTTTACTTACAGTAGTTGATAAACACATGACTAAGCTATTTATTTTTTATGGAAAGAAGTATCCGGAGATCTAGAGATCCCCATCACTAGCCTAAGTGAGACTGGTCAGTAATGGGTTCTTTAACTGCAGGAGCGTGTGCTAACGTATCCGTGCTGAACTTTTAGTAGGTATACAAGATTGTGCACCCTAACTAGATACGAAAATAAAACATTTCCTATTTCCCACGAAGTGAGGAAAAAAGTAGAGTTTTCTAATATTTCACATTCTTAAAAATATAAGTTCAAAAATATGGACCATGTATAGAAACCAATGTAGGAATGTATTTCTGGAAATGTCACAACAAGGTATCTACTGTCTAGTTTTACAGAATGGTTTCATATAATCTGGCTACACTAGGCATTTTGACTTTGCACATTCATGTTGAGTAAAAATATAGTCTTCAGAATAACAATTTCAATTATGTTACACCTGAAGTGTTTTTGCTAAAGTAAACTTGATATTACTAATTATGCTTTGCTAAAGGTGAGCTAAATATTTTAAGTTCTAATATACTTAAAACTTCAATTTCTAGAAAAATGACTTTAGAAGCTTTGCCAAAAATAAGTAACTCCTACTTTTCAATGTTAACCTATTTTAATGTTGAAATTTGAAATCCTGCTAGATACCATTTAATTAAAGAAACATGTATCTGCATAGAATGCATTTTCATAATTATTAAATGAGGATCCCTACTCTAAAAGTGAATGGCAAGTTGTTAGCATTTAAAGCTTCTCATGTGAGAAAAAAGGAGACATAATTTCCAAAGTATTATTTTAGAATGAAAGAAAATGTTTTTACTGTGGATAGAGGGGTGAGCACAATTTACTTATCTTCTCCATATCTTAATCTCCAAAGCATTTTTATTCTATTGCGATATTTCTTCAAGTTCTGCACATTGATGTGTGTAAACACATTAAAACGTTTAAATAAATTAGTTATTTTGTACATTGTATTTATAAGATGATTCCGGGGCACATTTTGTCTCCAAAGCCAACGCTTATGCCATTACTTGTAAAGTAAATCTCGGTGGAAAATCACATGTAAATAAATGAACTTGCCTACTTTAACTTTCCCCCCGTACACATAACCATAGCCCCGTTTATATTTATGCAGATAAAAGACGCTTTTCTTAAAAATTCTTTCATTACTTCACTCCACCGGTTTGTTAGCTACTGCTAGTTAAGAGCAGAGAACAAAAGTGTAAGGGGATGTGTGTTACAGAATAATGGATTTAATGATCAAAATCGTTCTTATGTTGCCGTTGATCTCTCTCTTGAGATTTTCAAGGACGGATATGTCCTGTGCGTACTGGATGAGTTACTGATACTGGATGAGTTACTGGCTCTTGTGCCTGGGCCACTGCAGCGGACTGTTTTCTGCACACTGTTGTTTGGGTTTCTTTCAACTTCTCTACTCTTTGCCCCTTGAGTTTTTATATACTTGGAAATCTCCTGACCCCCCAAATCCGTATTTAAGGAATGCAGACACATTACCACCTTTTGTTTGGCATTACTGACAACTGAGCTGAATGTATTTCGTAATATATCTCTAAGTGAGAAACAATGAACGGCGTCTTGATTTGTATTAAACTACTACTGATCTACTTGACCAAATATCTCTTAAAATATTTCATAGATCATTCAAGATGAGTGTTAACATTAACTGAATACACATTCAACTTGTGGCACTCAATGGCTTTTTGAAATAGCACATTGTCTCTGTGACATGAACTGTGCTATTAATCAAGTACTCTCATTGGCATCTATTTTCGTAAGGTGTCTTCACAACAATGCAACTGATTAAAATTCTGATGAAAGTGTGGTACCTGTAATACAGTCGTGTTCCTTAAGTAGCAATCCTGCCTTAAATCTATTCAATGTGAAGTGTGATCCAGTAATATTCGTTTGAAAGCATGTGCTGTGGGCTCTCCTACATTTCTTCTGAGCATCTTGATATCATCCAATGAGCTAGCCAATAATATGCTCTGTACTCCATTAAGAAAACACAGAGGGGGCACTCTGACCATGTTAATACTTTGGATAAATACCCAAATACAGGTTTGGTTCCCTAAATGCCAACTGTTGCTGTCATCTGAACTTCACCCGCTAGGATTAGCAATCACTCAGACCTGTAATTATATTTGAAAGCATATCCACCCAGACCCTCCCAAGATTGCTGTCAGAGTAGCAGCTGCAAGGGCAACTCTTTTCTTTCACTCTCAGAGCCACACAGCCCTGGGGAAAAGACTGCAACAGTTTGATTTCCAAAGACTGAATTGTGTTGGTCTTGAGTTCTTGATGCATGGCCCTTGATTACACTTGACTATCTGATGCAAGGTATTAATAATAGGGGAATCTGGGGAATCAGGGTATGGAGTAGATGGGAATTCTTTATACCTTTCCCTCAGTTTTTCCATAAGCCCAAAACTTCTAAAAAAAAAAAAAAGGCTGTGCTTTCACCTGTTATTGTTCAGAAGACAGAAACCAGACAGTCCAAAGGTGGGTACACAGGTCAGCACGGTTAGCTTCCTGTTAGAAAAAATATGCTCCAGGCCTGGAAGCTCTTACCTGAGTTCCATGGCTAAATGGATTCATGTTAATCAGTGCTCATTCGAAGGGCTTAGACAATATTTAGATAGTAACGAGCTTTGTAAAAAGAAAAAAAGGATGAGCAGACCTATGAATTAAGGTTTCAGAAATAACTGCGTATGATCAGGAGAGTTTTCAACCTATCAAGAGGGGATTTTCAGGGCAGGACACAGATGCATGTTTTAAAACAGTGGAAAAGTAGTTTCTGGCCACCTGGAGCAAGACTTCATGTCCCAGTTTCACTGGCAGATGTATTGTCTCTGCATTTCTGTTCTGATGCAGTTTACTAACTGCATCATGCTACTCTATCTCTGTTTTTGGTAAAGCAAGAATGGAATGCATGATCTTGAAATGAAAAGGAAAGAAATAATTAAAAGGAGAAAATCAAAGCCTAATGGATATTCAAGCTTCTAAGCATTCAGACTGAGGATCTGTTATAGATTAATGAAGACACTGAGCCCTCAAGTTCTACATCAAAGGTTGCCAGGGCGATAAATTTGCTCTGTTCCTTGGAGAAGAGAGTCGTTCTCACACGAATGAAATTTTCCTTAATAAGCCCGGGTAACTCTAACTTCTTAGAGGCAAATATGTTTTATTTTGTGTCTTAGTAAACAATGTTGACAACTTCGTAAAAGAAATGAAAACCAGTAAACAAATAAAAATGAATGAGCCTTCAAGCTAGAGTTTTCCATTTTCTCTTTTTTCACCCCTTCTTTTCCTCCGTTACCACATCATGGCTCTCCCCCAAAGACTGGCAGAACCTCTTTATCAGGTTGAAATCATACATATTTCTCTTTTGTATTCATTAAAAAAATCCAAGGTACCCTGGCTGTGCTGAGCATGCTCTTGTCACTCCCCTACCAAAACACTCCACATGCTCCCCAATACCTCCACAGGAAGGGTGAAACTCTCTAGGCTGGTACCCAAAGCTTCCTAAGCACAGCCTTAGCACTGCCTTCTTAATTGAATCTCCGATGGCCTTCTTCCATTAACACCCAATCCTCGTCGATTCAATTCTCATGGATTTATTGTCCCCAGAATGTGCTATTTCCTTTAGGAACCCTTTAGGAACATTGTCAGTGATAACCAATTAACCAATGAATTTACCACTGGGTAGAATTCATTTCATGGCACTTATGTTTCAAATGTGACATCTCTCTCCTTTGATTTTACTCTCTTCCTAGTATGTAGTATATTGCTTCCCTATAGTCTGTATCGTAGAATAAACATGAATATTCATTCACTCACTCATTCATTCATTCATCCATACAATGGAATACTACACAGGTATTTAATGAACAAAGGGGGCCTAGAGACCTCAAAATGATTACATCTCTAAAACATCATGTTCAGAGAAAAAAGTACTGTCACCATTTTAACATATTTTAAACAATGCCGTACTATACATTCTTTTGTCTTATAAAAATGGAAGAGCATGAATGAGGATACAATTTTCAATCAGTGGTTACCTCTGGCAAGGAAGGGTGCTGAATGGTGACCATGGCTTTGGGTTGTTGTCTTGAGTGAGTATGACAGAATTGGGGTGGAGGGATATGTCGTTTTTGCATTTTTTTTGTTCTTTCCTATATGTTTGAAGGGTTTTTTGTTTTTAATGTGAAGAAGTTAAAAATGTAGTCATGACTGCATCCCCAAAGGAATGGATTGACTCCAAATTTAGTCTGAATCTCTGGTTTGCCACTCTTGAGTTGTGCGATGTTGGGGCAAATGACCTAATCCCCCTGATTCAGTTTCTCATATGTAACTGGGAATTCCACTCCCTTGTTTCTTCTTCCTCCTTCTCAAAGTGGTTGTGCAAGATAGGGTATTACTAAGTGTTACCTCCGTTTCATGTCCTTCAGATAAGGGAGTCCGTCACAGTAACTCATGAGCTTTTTCTAAGACTTGATCTTCTGACCACTTCTTTGTTCCTTGAATTCTTGTTTGGCTTTTGCAATATCCTTTGGATTCTGTAGTAACTAGTTTTGAATCCCTGATTTTTCTGACTGTTCTCAGTCTCTGCACAGACTATTATTTCTCCCAGTTTCTTAGATATTGATATTCTGCATACTGCCAGCTGCTGCTGCTTTTTTTACTGTCTCTTTTTCCTCGGTTGGGCTCATCTCTTCCAACGCTCTATCAGCTTCGTGCTGGCAGTGGCCACCTTAGCGCCCTCCCAGCTCCAGATCCTACCGCCTTGCAAACATTTCTCTTTGATTTCCTAGAGATGCCACTCTTCCTGTGAACACGTGTTCCCTGTCTTGGTGAATACTGTCCATGCACTGCATCCTCAACTTCTGCCTCTGTTCTCCTGTACATGCCATGCCCAAGTTGTGACTTTCTCAAAATTGTCTCTCCATCTCTTTTCTTTCCATCCCCATTTCCACCGCCTTGGTTCCTACCCTTGTTGCTTCTCTATGAGATTATTTCAGAAGCTTCTTCTCCAGTTTTTCCACCTCTTGTTTTGGGACTCAATCTACCTACTATGGTGCTATCCATGTTTTTTCTTTTATTACACTGCCATCCAGATGTTCTTCCTATAATATACAATGTAAATATCATGGGTCATACATGTATCTCTTAATGGCTCCTGAGAGACTTGAAGACAAAGTCCATCCTTGGCATGGCAGATGCAGTTCTCTGTACCTCTGCAGACGCGGGCATCTTGTGTGTGACGGGAGGGATGCAGCCCGCCTTCTTCCTCTGCCTCACCAGCTCATGTCCCGTGTGCATCTTTCTGACTCACGGGATTTCTCTAGAGGAGTGAGCCTGTCTACCTTCCTCTCTCTCTAACCTACCATAATAGCAATACCAAGTAGATACACAATAAGTGTTTGATGAACGACTCAATAAAGCAGAGCACAGTGTACATTTATGTACTTATTATATTAGAAATACTTGTGTTTGTACTCTGGCACAGAGCGGTTTTAGTTAAGGAATTATCCATTTTTTAAAATATCCCTCATCTAGGATGGTGTGACACACATGTAAGACTCAAATATCTCATGAATGAATAGACACTACTTCTGTCAAGTAAAAAAAAAAAAATCTCTGGCATCACTTCTTAACTACAAATGATTCCCTCCATAGAAAGAGACCCTCCATGTAAGGGGCCATGGGAATCCATGGAGTTCAAGCTAAAGGAGAATATAGGAGGAAATAATTGGAAGGAAAGAAAATAATCCATGAGAACATCAACATGAATATTGATATCTAACCACTTCTAGAGAGAATATCTTCTACCTCTGGACTTTCTGACGTATCTTGGTATTGATATTGAGACTTGAAAGTTGTTTTGTTTTTGTTTTTGTTTTTTTTTAATACTATAAGATACTGGGGGAGAGCGTGGGTTTAAGAGATGAAAAGACTTGAATCTGTATTTTTTTCTGGCACTTTTCTTAGCTGTTCAGCTTTGTTATGTGCTGATTAACACTTCTAATACTCCATTTTCCCATTTGTAGAGTGTAAAAATAGCAGCCCAAGTTTATTGAATGCTCACCGTCAGGCATCAGGCACTGTGCCAAGACCGGGCAGGTGTCACTGAGTATAAATGTCACTGCATCCCTATGTGTTGGATGTTGTCCTCTTTCTTCTCCTTATTACTCTTATTCTATTTACTCTTCTACGATATCGGACTAATGAAATGTCACTGAAGAGGTTAATTGTGAGGATTAGGTTATAAATGTGACACTGCATTTTTGAATGTAACATTTGAATTTATGTTTTGTACATGAAGAAAATGAATCACAAAAAGTTGACCAAAGGTAGTGAAACTCACAGCAGAAAATGAGTTTTGTAATTGGGAAGCTGCTTGCAGTGTGCACTATTTCCCCCCTGTGCTCTGTGGTGTGGACCATCCATGAGGCCACCTAGCAGGGTTAGGATGAGCACGTGGCGGTGTGTGGCAGGTGCCTGGTGCATGGTAACGTTTTGTAAAATCATAATGGTGATAATTGTACAGACAGAACACGTGTCGTCCCTCCCTGACTGTGCGCATGCTCGGATCCTCCCTCCTCGACTCCGCGCATGCTCAGATCGTCCCTCCCTGACTGCGCACACGAGTTCTGATTGTCCCTCCCTGAGTGCACACGCTGTGAGGTCAGAATCAGCCAAGCCCGTGCCTATCCTCCCTCACACTACCTTGGAGGGTTCTCAGCCTGTTTTAGAGTCTCAATAGTTTTTTATGGACAACTCACTTTATGAAAGATTCATTTATTTACTGAATTATACTTCTTCATAAATAACCTGGAACAAATGGTCTGCTACTCATTTAATCTCCTAATAATGGGACTTGAGCGCCATGCACCTGAGAAAGGCAAGTCTTGTCTTTGTCCCAACAGTGGTTGGTAAGAGCGCAGGGGTTGGGCAGAGCTGGGGCCACTGCTGGGAAATTTCGAACTCTATACAAATGAGGGCTGGGAGGCCCTCCCTGCTGGGGAGTCTTGAGAATCTTAAAATATTTGACTTTGTTATCATGAAAATTTTAAGGAATCTACCATTTTAAACCTATGTGAATTTCAAAATTATAGTTAATAAAATAGGTCTGTTGCTCTTGGCTTTTCAAAACTCTTATTTTGTTGAGAAGTAAGGGGCATATGATAAAATGCTTGTATTTTAAGTTCAGTTTTTTACACATGTAGGTACCCATGTAACTATTACCATAATCAAAATATGGAACATGTTTATCACCCCAAAGTTTCCTTTTGCTCCTTCCAGTCAATCTCCACCATCTATATCTTGAGGCAACTCCCAAAATGCTTTCTCTCAGTCTAGGTTCTATTTGTCTTCTCTAGGGTTCATGTAAATTGAATCATATAACATGTAGTTTTTAGTCTAGCTTGTCTTACTCAGCTTGATGTTCTGAGACCCATTCATGGTGGGCGTGTCAACAGTTCATTTGTATTATATTGCTCAGTAATGTTCCACTGTATGGATATACCACAGTTTGCTTATGCATCCACCTTTGATGGGTATTTGGGTTGTTTCTAGTTACTGGCTAATGAAGCTTCTGTGGACATTCATATGCAAGTTATTGTGTGCAAATATGTTTTTAGATGACTTAGGGATGATATCAGAAGTGTATTATTTAAGTTGATAAGAGTCTGCCAAAATATTTTGCCAAGCGGTTATGCCGTTTAACATTCCCATTAGTGACATATGAACATAGCGCCATATCGTCTCCACTATTAGCTTTTGTCATTTCTTTTTAATTTTGGCCATTGTGGTGGCAATTCCTGCTATTTTTAACAAATGGTTTTGTCACATGGCTTTATCTCATCATATTAAGTTGCCATGACAGTTTTTAATTAAATTGAAGGCCACACTTCACAATAAGTGGAGACCGACATTAAAAAAAAGAGAGAAACAGAAAAGAAAGAAGTATCTGTGTATACCATGGGTGGTAGCAAGGCATGCATTCACAATGGGGGCAGTATCATTGGCAAGGGAGTAAAAACTAGTTATTGGAGAGGAGGAATCTTAAATGTTGCAGTGGTTTTTGTCTCTCCAAAACCCAGGAAAAGCTTTTGAACCAGTAAATTCTATTGGGTTTTATGGGTTGTCACATGAGCAGGACTGGCACCGAAGATATCCAGAGTCTTTGCAAGATAAGGGCTATGAGATTATAGTGAACGGAGGGCTGTCACTGAAGGACTTTCTCTGAATTGAGTGCTCAATCTCAAGGTCACAGAGCAGCAGCTGCCTGTGTGGGCATGTTGGCTGCCTTGGGACTGCTGCCAATGGTTGATCCCTGGTGTTTTGTGTGTGACGTGAGCTTAGGGAATTAAGTAAAAGTAGTTTTTATTTTATTATTTAATTCTCCAGAAGTTATTCAAGCCATTAGTGTGTCAAATGCTGAGAAGAAAAAGGTGGTGACACTAAGTAAGCATCCAGCAGTTATAGAAGTTACAAGTTGTTTTCTCACGTGATGTGGAAGTTAAGTTCTCTAAAAAATGTTACATAAATTATTTAAAAAATTATCCTTCTTTTCCTGGAACGATAATTATTTGGAATGTTTTCTTTAAAAATACATTCATATCATTATATATTTATATCAATTGGTACTTTCCATATGTAATATGATATATTACCACTATATTAGTAAATAACTTACCTTAAAGGTTTGTCAGCAAATACTGTGTAATAAAATTATGTTTGATGTTCATGGCTTTTATGTTTTTAATTTAACTTTTAACTATAAATTTTTTTTGTCATTTTTACTCCTACATTGCACTAAAAAGCTTTCTATTGCGAGGCCCTATTGCTCAGGGGTTAGAGCACTTGTCTTGTAAAAAGCTTTCTACTTCCTTTTTTTATGTATAAAGCCCAAATATACATATAATACCTAAAGCTATAAGAATAGGTCTATGGTATTAAAACTTTATGAGGGAGGTGATTACAAAAAAGGTCTGCAAAAGGATCCTTAGGGGGTGATAATGAAAAAAGAGTTGGCTGCTACTGTAATAAATGAGAGTGTTTTAAAATAATGTTCTGTTTTACTCTTACAGTTATATATAACTACATGTAAGCTTATACAGTTAATTTAAATATATACACTATATATGCTATATGCCTATTACATAAACAGAGATATTGCACCCATACAGATTCATGTGTGTACTGACGTGGAATGTGAAATGCATTTTTTTTTATTGTAGACCGTGGTAAAAAAAAAAACAACACAAAACAACAACAACACTAGAAAACATGAGGAGATGGATGAATCAGACATGGATCTTAACGGTAATGGTAAGTCTGCCTTTTACTGACTATCGCTTAGATGCCAGGCACTGTGCTAAGCACCATAGTCAGTGTTTCATTCATTCCTCTTTACTTTGTGCTTTCACATATAAGCAAACTGAAGTTCAGACACATGAAATAACCCAACCTTAGAAAGCGAGTTGGTGGCCAACCTGAATTCGGCTCAGACCTGGCTCACTGTGAGGCACAGGCTTGATTTGCTCTTTCTGTCTCTTCTTGCCTTCAACAGCATTTACGTTACATGAATAAGTTGTATGAATAAGCAATGGTGAAAATCTGAGCGAAACATGCAAATGCTACAAAATTGCAGATACAGAAGTGATGGGATATTAACAAACACTGGCTGATCAGTGGAGTGTATTGTTTCGCTCCTAACTCTGGAGTGTGATGACCTGCTTCATCTGTACAATGAAGCTACACCACTATCAACTTCAGAGATGCTTTTTGGGAGGGTTCAGGGAGACAGTGCATATGAAGGGCTGAAAGTACAGTAATGACTCAGTAATTTTCAAGCATTATTCGCTGGAGACTGTGGAGGGTACAAACCTACCTGAAATGCTCACCATCCAGTTGCACACTTGCCGTATTTATGGAGCCCTACAAACCCATGCGAGGACAAGGCAAATACAGTAATTGCTATGGGCATTCAGGAAGCAAGGGAGGCTTGCATTTGGGCAAGACAGATGTAGGACCGAGACCTTTCCCGAACTCTGAGAAGTGGACAGGGCTTTGGGAAGGCAGGAAAAAAAGGGAATTTATTGTAAGCCAGGGCCAGAATAGAAAGGACAAACAGAGCAGGAAATGAGTTTGGTGTTCAGGGAATAAGACTTGGTGAAACCCAGCCCTGGTGAGAAATGAGAAGCGAAACAAGAAAGGAAGGCTGATTACAGGACAAGGAGGTGAGAAATCTGTGCTCAGTTCTTTGAGCAGCTGAAAGCCACCGACAGTTTCTGGTCACATGAAGGAAGTGAGGCCTTTTAAAGCTTACTTGTGACATTACACAGGAGCTGGAGAAAGTTCTGGCATGAGAAAACGGGTATCGACACCGCTGCATTAGATGAGGTCTGCATGCAGGATGATGTGAGCCAGGATGGCAGTGATAGAAAGGAACTACATGTATATAGGTTGGAGCAAATATCTCCCGTCTCCCCCATCCCCCCAAATAAAATCAGGACAAAAAAGCAAATGACAACCGTGTGATTTCAAGGCCTCAAAGAATATGAGAGAAAAGTGCTATGAATAACGTAGAAATAAACAGAATTAATCTTTGAGTTTTGTACCTATGATATCTGATACAAACAGCACTAGAGGAGATGTAGATATATTTTAAGTCAGTCTTAAACCATAATGTTGGGGACAGCCAGCACGGGGATAATGGCCGAGGTGCTGAGAACGGACGAGTGGCCACAGGGGCTAGGGGTGCGACTTTCTGAGCTGCGTGGGTGAACTCGCACACACGAAAACTTTGGGGGGTACTCGTCCTCCTGTATGGTGGCATCAGTTTATTTACAGAAGCCTGTAAGACCTTTTTGTTCTCACGTGGAGGACAGACTTCACTCAAATGATGCTATCCTTAGTTTAAGTGTTCCTGGAAAGATCAGGCCTCCTATCTGCCGTACTAAGTAAAGCAGGAATGGGGAAAAATGCTCTCAGCATCTCACATTTATTGTCATGTCCCCTAAAATGCAAGGCTACACTTTTTTTGGTAATATATATGTTTGCCCCTCAATTTATTGAACAGTTTGTTATAGATGTCGAAGTTCAGTAAATTTTATTCACATGCATTGGATATCCTAAAGATCAAAGAGCCGAATCCTCATTTTGGGGTAGCGAGCTGAAAAGTTCCTAGATTTTTGATGATGATGCATAATGATTCAGTCTACACTATTCATAGAGTCCACACCTGATGCCTCTCCAGCCCCTTCTATGTGATCTAATGCAGCAAATGCCGCCATTTACGAGCCTAAAAAATTTGATGAGAATGGAATTTGAGTAACAAATGGTACTTTGAATGTTAATTTGGGATAACAGTAAGAGAAAATTCTTTCAGGTAATTCATCAGTATTTCAATATTCAATCCTGGCTGAAATAAACAATACGAACAGATAGAGAAAAACAACTGAGATTGAAAAAAGACAAGTGAATGCTCATAGATGTAAAATAATCTTTTCCTATTTACTTTTTGTTTGGGACCAAAAATCTTACCGAGGCTTAAATGTTTTTAGCTGTAAAAACGTCACTTATGAGTTCGCACACTTGATTTCATGGAAGTTAGATCAATTAGGCTAAATTACTTATAAGAGGAATATTGGGGGGATGTGTGTCACTCCATAGAAATACTTGCTTTATACTGTTAACTAGATGGTCTATACGAAGGGCTTCCTGGTTTGAGTTTGACTTTGTTTTCGTGGTGCACTCTCCAATCTGTCTTTTGCATTTGATGCAAAGTATATTATAGCAAGTTTCACAAAAGTTCTTTTGATAAACTGTGCTTACTTGAAAATAATTTTATATAGTAGAGGATGCAGAAAAATAGATTTAATTCATACTCACTGTGGTGGTGTTGCTGGCAGGGAACGTCTAATAATTGAATGAACTTGTCTGTAAACGTCCAGTTTAGACATGCATCGGCAGGAAGTGTGATTGGCAAAACTGATTGTTACTGGTTTGGGGCCTTGAGAGAGAGGCACTGTAATTTCAAACAACTACAAAGAAGGGACAAAAAGAAGAAAAAATTATATAGATGCTAGAAAGCATTTTTATGGTAAATGTCGGAGTCCAAAAGAAGTGAGATTAATTATGATAGGTAGTGCTTCGTGATATATGCAGGACGCAAAAGTTGTTTCATGATTATGACATAAAAACCATTTTGCTTCAAATCAGTAAGTATCCTTTATCAGAATAATAAATAGTCCATATGCTTCTCTTGTGTTACTACTGTAAAGCATATTAGAATTTTGATAACCGGCTAATGATTATGGAGCAGAGATGCAAGGGACCAGGGTGTTCGGGGGAAAAAGCATTTTTTCGGAGTCCTCGATTATTCCAGGGGTTATTAAAAAGTGGCACAGATATAAATATCTTTCTTTCTATGAGAGTAAACAGCTGTTGGCCACACAACCTAGAGATCTTTGGTTAAGTCTTATTCTATGTAAACTGAATACAGAGACATAAAATACATAGATGTGAAATCGATTTTCATTCCAAACTAAATTTCCACCTCAAAGTAGTTTTACATTTGTACGAGATAATCTTATGAATTTATTAGGTTTAAAAGAAAATAAACACATTCATCACTTAGTAGATAAAGCTTTGTTTCTGCTCTTTTGTCACAGGCATTATGAAAATAATAAGCTTAAAATAAGGTAAGACATGATACGTGGTTGTGGGTTAGAGTCTGAAAATTTAAAGTCCCATTCCGAATGCCTTGTTTATGGGAACTTCAATTCATCTCTTCCTTCGCCAAAGTCAGTGTTTTAAGTTGAATTTACAAATAAATTAATGGTTAAGTAAAACTGAGTGGATTTAAATTCTTAAGTTTCTTAAATTCTAATTGATCAGGGGCTCCCGGGTGGCTCAGTTGGTTAAGCATCTGACTTCGGCTCAGGTCATGATCTCACTGTTCCCAAGTTCGAGCCCCACGTTGAGCTCTGTGCTGACAGCTCTGAGCCTGGAGTCTGCTTCAGAATCTGTGTCTCCCTCTCTGTCTCTTCCTCTCCCCTGCTCGTGCTCTGTCTCTCTCTCTCAAAACTAAATAAACATTTAAAAAATTTTTAAAAAATCTAACTTCTCAATAATCATGGTAAAAGTGAAGTCCTGGCCATTATGTGCTTGATAAGATCCGTCTGTAGTAAGAGGACGATAGCTGAATGGCTTTGGTGTTACTGTCTTTCTGGCAATCTGAGCAGGGCTAAAAATGATGACAAACCCCAGAGCCTTGTGATCTGGCCCCTCACTGTCCTTCCAAGCCAACACTTGAAGATCATTGGAAATCTTCAGGGAATCGAATTAGTTGCCCATTTAGTCCTACAGGGAGATTTATGGACATGCAATTTGAAGGATGAAACACAGAGATACCTAAATTATAAAATGCACATTTTCTACATTTGAAATACATTTATTGTATAGTCATTGAAAAATTCAGCTACTTTGTTAGCACAGGTGCCTTAGGAGGAAGGGGCACAAGGCCACACCCCAACAGGGCAGTTTTATTACCAACCCCACTTGTAAGTTGTGTAAACTTGGAAAAGTCATTTAACTTATCTAAGCTGTATATTTCTTTAAAAATCAGTCAAGTTGAGGAAACATCTGACCCACTCACTGTCCATGGGATGGTTATAAAAATGACATACGTTAACGTCAATGAGTGTGATATGCGTACTGATTGCTGTATTTTTTATATTTTGCACATATTCTCAAGATTCTAGATCTCCTCCAGAATACTGCCCATGATACACAGATAAATCTCAACATATGACCTCAACATATTCCAGTATTATGGCTTTGACCAGTCACTTCTCTAAAAGGACATTCGTTTATGCAGATTGGAAGACACCTTTTACTAGGTGAAAGGTCACCCTGGTAGAAATCCTTTGCACTAGGTAAAACTATTTTAAGAGACAGACTTCTGCAGTGTCTATATATACTACAGTTTTTCTTCTTCTTATCGCATCTCTGGACCCTAACATAGAACCAGTGGAACAGAAGAAATGTATGTTTCATAAACTACTTATTCAATTTTTATATGTATAAAATTTAAAAATTATGTAAACCTTGTGTAATGGTAGAAATGGTAGGATGCACAGGCTGGCTGACAAAATCCTAAGAACTTGGGTCTACCAGGCAGTTGGATTTGTGTCTAGAGCCTAGGACAGACACTTCAAAGCCATCGATATGAAAGCCCTTCTTGACATCCTGGACCCCGATGAGATTACTTGGTGAGATCACTCTGAATCAAGGGGAAAATGTCTGACAGAAGCCTGGGGAACAGGTGCATCATGAAGGGGTGGAAAAGGCAAATAGTAACTATGTCTGGGAAGAAGAAGGAATGAAGACGCAGAGCCAGGAGGGCTTACTGGTAGACCAAGAGAAGCCAAAGGAAGACAGGAGACAGGAGAGCTTCAGAAAGGCGTGTGTGGTCACAGGGCCCGATGTCTTGGGGGAATGAAGCCTTAGGACAGGTCTACAGATGGGACGGGGTAGCAGAGCAGCTCTGGGCCCTGTGGGGGGTCGGGCTGTGGGACCGGAGCAGGGCGGGGCAGGGGGTGAAGACAGACCTCTGGGGATCAGAGGAAAAGCGCTCAGTGGGCTCAGGCCAGGGGAGCGGTGTTTGCTTACAGAACGCATGGAATCACTTGGGGATCTGGCACTGTCTCCAGTGACAGACGGCAGCCCGGGGGCCTGAGAGGGACGGGGGAGGTGCGGTTTGAGACCCCGCTGCTGTGCAAGCTTGCCTGATGTTCCCCGCCCTCAGGGACTGCTACCTCCCAGAGGCCACCCTGGCAAGGTTTCCCAAGGGCAAAGAGAAGTCTGTCCCCTCCAGCCACTGCTGGGGGGATGACATCCACAGTCAGGACCCGCCCTGGAGTCCCAAGTGTACACTTAGGAACTGGGGCTTTGAAGAATGTTCTAGTGGGAGGGGAACACTCTTCTGCATTAAGAAAGCATCTTCCTGGAAAAAAAAAAGCCTGGCTGTACACTTCCAAGGGGTGGAAGAGATTGGGGTCTGTGAACTCACTCACTAAAGGCACAAAGGGACAGGTAAACAGGCAGTAAAAGAAAATCGCTGTTAGAGAACTCTTTTTTCCTGCTAAGTACTACAACTACATTCATAAGTACAACTACAATCATAAGTATTAAAAGTACAGTAGAACGTGAGAGAAAAATTTACTTGTGAAATAAATAAAACCCCCAAATTTTAATTACTTATGTTTCATTTCTCTTATTTGGGTCTAGGCAGGCAACTGGGCAGCGAAATTCAGTTAATTTGGGTGAAAGGAATAAATAGGCTGAAAAAATAAAGTAAAAAAAAAAAGTCCCTTCTCTTGACACACATCTTCTGACTCCAAATTTTTACCTGAGTTTTTCAGATAGCCTTTTTTAAATTCTCTACTTGAGTGTGTCAGTGTGGACAAAATTTAAGGGTCCAGAGAAAGATGCCTTGACCAATATTAAAAGTAGAAGGTACTTGATAAATAAGTTTTATTCATCTATCAACTTCCCAAATATAGGAGAGTGTGCCGTATGTGTGTACATTCAGGCACAGTGGTACCTATTGTGGCTCTTGTCATGTATTGAAGAGGCCTCTTTCATTTTCTGGTTTCTTCCTGCACTGGTCTTAAGTGTGTGGATTGACTGACTTTTCTCATTTAAAATGATTATAAGGTTTCCACCACCTGTTTAAGAAGTATGATAAATTCCATTTCCTTCCTTCCAGATCTGTTTGTAAATTTTATATAGCTGTATTTAATCCCCACATTATGAAGAATGTCCACAGGCCCTTTTCCCTAATCAGATAGTATGTGCTTTAGAAACGGTAAACTTGTTTGAACAACAACGAAAAATGAGTAATTTGAATCACTTTACAAACTCACAGCCCCCCCAATCATTAAATGTAATTTCCAAATAACCAGCAACCTCTCTCCTTTACTAGCGTTAGAAGAGTAACCAAGAACCAAGTCTCAGAAACACAGACATTTGAGTCCTGCATCCGCAATTTACTATTTCCGTGACTTGGAAGAATCATCCCATTTCCCTTTGCCTCCATTTTGTTATCCATAAAATAGGGATAATACTGGTGGTGATGTCATAGCCGTGTTCTCTGAACAGTGGTTCTCCTTCAAAACTGATCTGAATCTTTGGTAGATGAATCCCAACGATTTGACATTTTACCTTGTTTAGTTTTCAGTAACTCCTTATTGAGAACCAACAAGATGCCGAGTACCAAGTGCCATGACAACTTCTCATCAATCAGTGGCTCTTGCCCCATGCAACTCTCTCTCCCCTGCCCCCTCTCTCTCTCTCTCATACAGACACACACATATACACATATAATGATACCATGTTAGAATTTTTAAACTATCAAATCGTTTATCTCAAATGCCGTTCGTGAGCTGCAGTTTAAGTCTCTTGAAATCTGTGCTTGCCATTATATAAAGATCTGAACCAACACAGTCAGTATAATTTTCTCTCAAAAGAGTCAAGGTCTCTCCGGCACATCACTGTTGCAACAACATATAAATTCTTTATGTTTCAATAAAACAACTATCCTCATACCGTTGTCAGACTGTTTTGTGCCTTAATGTGTGCACAACGGTATTCTCTACTTTAAGCTCACAGAGTGCAAAATTTATGTATTATGTTCAGCATTAGCTAACAATTCCATGTATATATGTCTACTCAGTCAATCCTAATTGAGGATGATGACATTTATACTTGGATATTCTGAACGTGGTGATTTTCCTAAAATAGTTTTATGCTATAAAGTGAATTGTTCTTGAACAGTACATGATAATAGCTTGTAGCTAAGTTAGGATTTAAGGAGTAATATAATTCATAATGGACCCATACTATCTGCATATGTCTGTTTGAGGAGTTGCTGGTTTTAGAGATCAAAAGGGTTTATATAAAGATGGCATTTAAATAAGCCTGGACATTGGGAAAAAAAAATCTGTGTATTCTGTAAAGCTGCAATAAAAAAGAGGAAACGCCAAGCATTTCCAACTGAATGGTTCCCAGTTGTTATCTACTGGAATTCTTTAATAAGAGTATTTAATAGTCAATTCTCACCAACAAGAATGGACTTCAAATAAAGCCACATTTTGAAACAATAGGCTGTTTATACCAGCCTAGCAACAGTTATAAAACAACAATTCCTATTTCTACTTATCTTGCAGGCTATTCAAGAAAAAGGTGTAGAACTTCCTTACTGACGAGATCCTGGACTACAGTTTAGTATTACATTTTAAGGGAATGTCTGTGTGGGTACGAATATGAAACAAAAAAATGCTGCCCTTTACGACATCTTTATACCCCCAAAATATAACCAATTTCTTTTCATAGCATGTCTCGTTGCCATATTTAATTTAAATATTCCAATCTTGAGTCCATTAATTAAGTATAGAGGCAATCTGGAGCTTCTGGAGAGTATAGTTAATGACCGTAAGATGATAGAGGGAAACCACACAGCACTTAAGTAAATCCTAAAAATGGGAAAAGTTAAAAATTGAGGGTTCACTGTCAGCTTATCAAGTGAGCAGACCAACCACAGGACCACTGTCAAGGGGATATAGAACTTAAATTGGGTCTGGGAAGAACAGATTGCCATTTGGGATGGAATTGATTTTATATAATGTTATACATAAAATGCATAAACAATGCTATAGTTAAAAACCCCAATTCAGGAGTTTTAGAAACATTGAATCAGTTTTGTACACAGGATCACAGTGCCTGGAGTTGGAAAAAAGGTATTTTTAACAGATGCGTTATTTTTTTCCTTCAGGCAAACGTTCTTCTTTCATTTCTGATAACTGGTATGGTAGAGAGCTTTTCCCCACATCTGGACAAAACCTGATTTCCAACAACTGCGCTTGCCAAATATTAATTAGCTAAAGATTCCAAACAAATCACATTCCACTTGTTGAATACATACGAGTGGAATCTTCCGAACTGCTGCAGTACAAAATAATACCTCGCAGTTTGATTCCATAGTTGCACATTTTCACTCGGGCTTAAATAAATTTTGCTGTAAAAGAACATTTTATGAAGCATGCAGTTGAACTCAGATACAATCTGGAGTGTTTTTGCTAATATTTATGCTTATATTATTTCTTTATGGAATAATTAAAAATGTAATAGTTTTTTTTTTTTTTGGATGGCAACACAGAATTTTAAATATTGCTGTCCGCGTCCATCAGCATGGACCAGAGGAGGCCCAGCTTCCAGAGTGAGCGGGCTCCTTCTGCTGGCACTAAAAAACACAGCAAAGAGGGTATAGTCTCTTGAGCTCTAACCCCAGGATTTCCAGAGAAGCCCCATGGGCTCTGTAGTTTTTCTTCTTCATTCCGATCTTTGGAAAAACCATGTAAGGTAAATACTAACATTTAGATAACTTTTTAATCCAAGTGTTTGGCTCCAAAGGAGATGACCTTCTTCTGCTTTTATTTGAGTCATCAAATAATTTATCGCCTGCAAAATTCACTTTCTGGTTTTTGGTCATATCCCTTAAATATACAACTTCTCGTAAGAAAATAGACTGAAGGCGCATGTTTATGAAGGAGGTCAGAAAGACACCCACCCCGTTTACTTCTCTGAAGCAGATAGCAGGGAGGACTTTGAAAGCGGTTGTGACCTATTAGTTCACGCTGGAATGCTTAGGGCATGTGGTTTCACTTTTCAAATGGCTGGTTTCCTCGCACATTCTAGAAACCTGCCCTTCGTTGAGCCCTATTAAAAAGAATTCTAAGGAAGTTTCTATAAAAAAAAGTTGGGTTTTATATCACCTAAGGTACATTGTCTTTAAAATTTATATGATTCTAGTTGGTGATTTTTGTTGTTAAAAGTTGTGTCTGGAACTCCTTTGACAAAACAACAACTTTTTTTTTTTTCATCCCCTTCAGAAAAAACAGGAGTAACAAACTTCCTTTTATGTTTGAAAGAGATCATCACATGCTCCCATTTATAGTACACTGAAAATATAATAAAAAATACACTTAGGAAAGGTATTAGGTATAAGCCTCTATAAGCTGCAATATTAGTGAAAATGTTAAACCATGCATGAAAACATTGCCTTCAGGAGTTTCACGCCTTGTCCTCCTTGATATGCATTTCCATAAACCCTTGCATTTATTTCTTCTTTACAACACTTAGGCTGCTTTTATTTGCTTGATAAATGCTGATTCTCCCTGCTAAATTGTAAGCTCCGTTAGTGCAGGGTCCATACATGACTATATACCCATTATACAACAGGGTATGAAGCACCCATAGTGGGTACTTCACCACACTTAACTGAATTTAAATGAAAATAATTGTTTTTACTATTAAAAACTATCTGAGTGGATTCTTTGGGTGGGAGAAGGGATGATATTATAAAATTAGGAAGAGAAACGGGTGGTACTATATGACTGAATGTTGGCTTTCCCTTGGCACTGGCTTTTATATGAATTCTCTCCATAGTAACAAGTACACCATGGCTTCAGACAACATTTATCAATATGATGTTTCCTCTTATATCTATAGCTAGGGATCCCATCACTGTTACAGAATTCTAGAGTTACCTGCCCAATCTTCTTCCTTTCTCCACATAAATATCACTCAGAGTTTTCAAAATCGGCATATTCCCAGCTCTACCCTTGGCCTCAAATCTGTTCTTTTTCCTGTATTCATTCAATTGAGTGCTTTGCGTTTCCTACGTGCCAATGACTGTGCTGTGCTCCAGCGTAATAACCAAACACAATCTTTGCTTTCATGGAGCTTAGGGCTCAGGGACTAAAACAGTCTGACAGAATAGATAATGATGCTATATGGGCAATAAAGGATGCTATGGAGCAGACAACACAATGCCTTGGAAGTGACATTCTTATCCAGGCCCAAAGATGGGTAGAAATTAGCCTGATGAGTATGGGAGGTCAAGGTGGTATATAAGGAGATGTTCATACACAAAGGACAGTATTGTAGTGACTTCGAGGCTAAGAGATACTGACATAATTGAAGGAGTGAAAGCATTTGGGTTCTTGTGGAAAGCAATATTTGGGGGAAAAAGCAGTGACCACTGAGGCTACAGATTTAGGTGGCAGCCAGATCACAGAGGGCCTAGTGAACCGTGTTGATGGATTTAACCTAAAGAAGACACCTAAAGGAGAGTGCTGCTCAAAATGCTTAATGAGTTAGAACATTTGCATCGACCAATAAGAACGATGCTAGCATGGGCAAAAACTGATTTAGCATTTAGCAAAGAGAAAACTTACTGCTATAATGTAGCCAGTGGACTAGAGGGAAGTAAGAGTGGAGACATGGGACCAGTTACTAGGCTGTCTGGCCCAGGTGATTGATGAATGTGGCCTAGATCAGAGTGGGATCAGCAGGATGAAGACACCAGATGGATTCTAGCCATGTCTGGAAGATAGATTTAACAGGAATTGATTGGGCTTGTAGTGAAAGGAAGAATAACTTGGATTAACCCACTAGATGAGGGGTGTTATTTACTAAGAGAATACTGGAAGAGGAAAGGGATTATTGCTTGTCTATTTGCGTAGGTGGGGTGGCTGTGCGGGAACAGGTTGTAAACTCCAGTGGGGCACACACTTTCCATGATCGTCAAAGAGGAAGCGGAGTCACAGGGTTGAGTTTGGGAACCGCGAGAGAAGTCTGGGCTGGAGATAAGGATTTTGGAGTAATCCCCATGAAGAGCAAAATAGTGTGGATGAGGAAACCCAAGGAAAGAGTGTGGAGTCAGAAAAGAACGCGTCCTGGGGCAGAACTCTGAGGGCTAAGTACCTTGTTTTCAACGCATTTCAAATTTTTAATTCAAACTCTGCAACTCTTCAGCAAACGGAAGTGCGGAGATGAGATCTAGCCTGCTGTTACAGTGATGCATACAACGTTTAAAAACACTACTGCTCTGTAGATCAGAACTTATAAGAATTATGATTACTGCACATATCAAGCCTATCAAAAAGGATCTAAAAAAACTTGAGAAAACAACACAAAACCAACAGCAGGGAACCAGATCTCAAAAATGTTATAGGTAAATTCTTGATTTTTCATAGGAGCAGATGACTGGAGGAGGCAGGTGAAATGATTTGAACATCATAAATCTGTTATACTAGTAAACCTAAATTCTGTGAAGGCTAGAGGTGCAAGAGGATGAAACACACTGAGAACTGATTCCATATGATCTAAAGTAGATGTAGTTTTCCTGTAGAAAAATATACTGGACCAAATTCTAGTTCACCTACACATACCTTAAACTTAGCACTAAATGTTCTTCTTAGCCTGGAAGCCTTATAACGTTCTGAAGCCTGCACCCACGTGAGGCTTCCAACTTGACAGAGAAGCATGTGTGCTGTTGTGCATACATACTCATCCTTGAATAAATGCTTTTACTCTGGCACCAGTGAGGTCAACATGGGACCTAATCATGCCACTGCAGGAAACAAATATGCACTGGTCACAGAAAAACCACCAATGATCAACTGAAGACTACATTTATTGATTTTGTTTACTAACAGTGATGCTATGTTTCCCAAGTTTAGATTTTACTCAAGGCACTCCTGAGATCTATTTGGCACATATTGTGTAAAGTAAGCATGTATTTAGTAAGACAGCAGTAAGAGGAATACAATGGTGATTTTTAAGTTTGTTTATTTATTTTGAGAGAATGAGAGAGGGAGGGAGGGAGAGGGAGGGGAAGAGAGAGATAGCGGGAGAGAGAGAGAATCCTAAGTAAGGCTCCACACTGTTAGTGCAGAGCTGATGTGGGGCTCGAACTCAGGAACCAGGAGATCATGACCTGAGCCAAAGTTGGATACTTAACCGACTGAGCCACCAAGGCACCCCTAGAATGGTGACTTTTTCTCTCGCCATCTATGAATGGGAAAGGAAAGTGGGAGAATTTTCTGTCTGTTAAAAAACAGACATTTAAAAATACTGTTCTAAAATTGACAGCATATACTTTTGTTAGGCAATAGGATCCATTTATTTAAAAATTACACAAGTGAGTTGGGGCACCTGTGTACCTCAGTTGGTTGAGCCTCTGTCTCTTGATTTCAGCTCAGGTCATGATCTCTCAGTTTGTGGGACTGAACCTTATGATAGGCTCTGCACTAAAAGCATACAGCTTCCTTGGGATTCTCATATTCTCTCTCTCTCTCTCTCTCTCTCCCTCCCTCCCTCCCTCCCTCCCTCCCTCTCTCCCTCTCCCTCTCCCTCTCCCTCTCCCTCTCCCTCTCCCTCTCTCCCTGCCCCTTCCCCACTCTCGAGAGCACATGCTCTCTCTCTCTCTCTCAAAAATAAATAAAATTACACAGGTGAGTTAATCAACTGTTTTATTTTATTTTATTTATTTTTTTTAATAGACTACTCTTTAGTACATTGGTTTTTTTTTTAAATTTTTTTTTCAACGTTTTTTATTTATTTTTGGGACAGAGAGAGACAGAGCATGAACGGGGGAGGGGCAGAGAGAGAGAGGGAGACACAGAATCCGAAACAGGCTCCATGCTCTGAGCCATCAGCCCAGAGCCTGACGCGGGGCTCGAACTCACGGACCGCGAGATCGTGACCTGGCTGAAGTCGGACGCTTAACCGACTGCGCCACCCAGGCGCCCCTTTTATTTGTTTTTTAATGTTTATTTTTGAAGGAGGGAGAGACAAGAATGTGAGTGGGGGAGGGGCAGAGAGAGAGGGAGACACAGACTCTGAAGCAGGCTTCAGTCTCTGAACTGTCAGCCCCATGTAGGGCTCGAACTCACAAACTGCCAGATCATGATCTGAGCTGAAGTTGGACACTTAACTGACTGAGCCACCCAGGCACCCCGACTATTTTGTTATTAACCTTCAAGGCAGTAGTTTTAAAATCTGGTTCAACAGATAAGGAGTAGGGTAAGGAAGCCATATCCTTGGAACTCTGGCGTAAATACTGTGGGTATGTCCATATTTTCATTTTTTCTGGTGAGAGGGTCCAGTTTTTATGTGGTTCCAAAAGAGGTTGTATGCTAATTCTGTGGTAGATACTCAGGTAACCCATGAACAACATGGGTTAAAGCTTAAAGCTTTTGGCTTTAAGGAGGAGACAGACATTAATCAAATAATAATGGCTATATTGTTACAAATGGATTTATAAGCTGCAGTTAAGTGCAATGAAAGAAAAGTATGGGAAACTATAAAGAATTTAAAAGAAACAGGATCCAATCAAGGAGGTCAGATAAATCTCCCCCAGGGACTTGTTGAGTCATGTGATGGAGACTGGAAGAACTGGTACCCCAGCAAGGAGGAGACCAGAAGGCCAGGGTATGAGCAAAGATCCTGGGCCAGAGGGGGCACGGTGGAAGGAACTCAAAGAAGCCTAGAGCATTTAGAAGCACAAAAAGTAAGGACAAGGGACACTTCTGTCAGACCATGTTGTAGAGCCAAGCAGACATTCAAGGCTGTGATAAAGAGTTTGGTTGTATTCTAAGAGCAGTGGGAAATCACCGAAGGGTCTTTATGCTGGAAACAGCCTCAGACTTTTGTTTTTAAAAATACCGCGTTTGGGGGCAGTTGAGACAATCGAAGGGAAATGGAAGCAGGAGAACAGAGAGGCTGGTTTTTCGTTAGCTGGAAAAAGCATGAAAAGTATGTTGGACTAGAGTGATGGTGGTAGACATGGGGATTCAAGATACTTATGGGACAAAATTAACATTGGACTGGTGACAGGCTGGATGTGTGACAAGAGAAGGAAGAGGTCAAGGACGACCCCTGTGCTCCGACTAGAGATGAAGACACACGTCCAGAGGGAAAACCACAAGACCAGGGTGTTGTTTGGGCTGAGCGTGGTACTGGGGAACTAAGAGCTTGTCTGAGGAACTATTACACAAAACATCTGAGCATCTGTATCTAAAAAAGACATATTTTGAAATATGTAACTTAAATATGAAAATATTTAATAAATAATATACTATAAAGTCTGAGACTTTTTTTTTTTACAGAAACTTCATTTAAGTTTATTTATTTTCAGTGGGGAGGGGGGAGTGCATGTGAGCAGGGGAAGGGCAGAGAGAGGCAGAGGACAGAGAGAGAGAGAATCCCAAGCAGGCTCCGCACTGTCAGCCCAGAGCCTGATGCAGGGCTTGGTCCCACGAAATGTGAAACCATGACCTGAGGCGAGATCAAGAGTCAGACAGTTACCCGACTGAGCCACCCAGGTGCCCCAGAGAAAATTCATTTCAAACTATGTTTTTTTTCCGTCAGCTTAACAAGGCATCATAGAAGAATTTGTGGAAGGAATTAATAATGAAAAACAGCATTATTGTCAACTGGCAACTGATTTTCACCGAGAAAATAAATTAACTCTAAAAAGACAGGAATTTCAAGAAAAGAACCAACGAAACAACATCCCAATGCTAAAACAGTTATGACTCAACTTTTCACCTTTACAACACGAGCACTTTGATGATAAAGTTTCACCCAACAACCAAATCCAATAAGGCACTTTTGAAATGACAAATAATGAGCTCTTAGTAGGTAACATTTTATTTCATGAAATCTTCAAAATCTATTTTTTGAAACTCTTCCATGCCATCCCATTTTTAAACCAGATCTAGCCCTTTGGTCTTTGCAAAATGCAACTGGTTTATCTGGACTTATTGAAGGTCAACCAAATTGCTATTTGCCTTAAGTCAAACCCCACAATAATAATATAATCTAGGGTAGATATCATATTGCTTAATGGAAATATTTACAAATATATTCTATTAAAGGCATTCCAAAAAGGTAATTTCCCAAATCACCCTCGTGTATTTTCTCTAACTGTGACAACACAGAAGGCCAAAAATCCTTTGATGGGCTCCAGCTAAAATATGAAAGCCAGCAACATTTTACATTTTAACATCTCTTTAAAAATGAGTGTTATGTTTTAGAGACTATCCCACTGGAATAAGTAGTTCGATATTTTTGAAAGAAGGTGTTTAGTGCCAACACCTATAAAAGGATTTCTAAAATCCTGTTATACTTCAGGGTTATGATGAGCTAAAGCCCTATTATCCAGTAAAACCTGTGAAATCAGTAGCATTTTATTCCAAATAGTATACAGTAAATGTAGCGGTTCTCAGCTACCAAATTTCTAACCACTGTTTGATGAAGGAGGGGAATGAGTGAATAAGAGGTGCTGTGCTCAAACACTACGATGATATGTTATTCCATTCAAATATCAGAATTTTATCAAGCACTGGAATGTTATGCTATGGCCCACAAACAAACATTCTACTGATTAAGTTTCTAAATGCGTGACTATATTTAGGAGTATGCTGCTTCATCAAGAATAAATGAAGTCCTTCTGGCTGTGCTTAATTATGATAACAGGGAGGATGCCAGGCCCCAATGTATCACCTTTTCATTTTTGTTTTTAGTCTTTAGAGTTTAGGCAGAGGTAAACTGAATAGAAAATACAGTTTGATAATTTTTGTTTCCTCCTGCAAGTCTTAGTATCTGAAACAGCTGGCTCCTTCAGCAGGTGTATGAGCAATAAAAAGAAATACGATTGTTTTTTTTTTTTTCCAGAAAGGCAATTTAACTTTCATTTCCACTTAGTTCTATCAAAATAAGAGTAGATTTTATTAGTGCGATCCAAACTTCTGAGCAGCAAGGTCTATACGAGAAGAAGCGTCTCTTATACGGGTTTCAAGTAGAGACATTATCTGACTAAAAGCGTGACCCTGTTATCATTCCACACTGTACAAATCACACCGAGCATCCCGTTTTTGAAGTTATTTTTCACCTTAAAAGTCAGAGTACAGTCTTTGGGGTGCCTGGGTGGCTCAGTCGGTTAAGAGCCCGACTCTTAGTTTCGGCTCAGGTCATGATCTCACAGTGTGTGAGTTCGAGCCCCGCGTTGGGCTCCGCGCTCGACAGAGCAGAGCCTGCCGGGGATTCTCTCTCTCTCCCTCTCTCTCTGCCCCTCCCCCACTCACTCACGCTGTCTCCCTCTCAAAAATAAATAAATCAAACTGAAAAAAATGAGTCAAAGTACAGTTCTGGATGTAGCCAGGCTGCCTGTGTTATTCCACCTCCCAAAATGGATCAGAAAAGCCTTTTAGGCAAACACGGTTTTGTCGTTCGGGGAGTCTGCCTCAGCCCGGCCCAGGCCCCGGGCTTCTCCAGACATCTCTGTGCAGAGGCCAGTGGCTCACACCCCTTCAAACAACACCCCGTGGCCACCACCAGCACCCAGACGTGTCCTCTGACAGCCTCCTCCACGGCCGACCCGCGGTGCAGGTGAGCGCATCCGCTCCCAAGATCCCAGCACCCAACCTTAAGATAAGTTTCTGGGCTATTTGTTCGAAGCCTCCCGTCTCGTGTGATGGGACCTCACAGGTAACTCAGAATCCATGAGACTGAGCGGCAGACCATTTCCTTTGCTTCCTGGACGAACACAATTCAGCTCAGGGTGCTGGCTCATGTCAGTATTAGGCCGTTGCACAGAACACCCACCCGCATTTCAGCATGTATTTTGAACGTGTAATTCGTGCTGTGTCTCTATCATCGGAAGACTTAAGCACCTGACAGTCGTTTTATTGCCAAAGGAAAGTAGCTGGGTGTCTCTCTCTCAGACACGCACTTGTACATGCATTTGTTCTCGGATACCGCTACCATGAACAGGGTTCCTCAAGCATCAGTTACTTTCTCTGTGAGATTGTACCATCCAAACCGCGGGGCCCTGAGAAATGAACTTCATGCCCAGCGAGAACGTCGGCGGCTCTGGAGGGCAGAGCCCCGGCACCCACCCACCTACCGTCTTGCTGAGGTAGCTGGTGCTGGTGTTCATGCACTGCTGGCCCTCACTGTTGCAGCAGCCTCCACATCTGTAGGCGGACACACACGGGGGTTTAAAGAAGGTGTTTGTTGCCGCTCCGAACTCCTTCCCCACATCTATACACACCTCACGCGGCAGGCACTGAGTCTTCCTCCACTCGCTGTCAATACCTGCCGGGTCACAGGGAAGGCCGTGAGTCACAACGAAGCCCGCGAGGGCCAGAAGCCTCTGGCAGTCGCCAGCGGCTTTCCATTTCAGAGTTCCAGATTTAAGCGCGAGATGTAACGTTACAAAAATATAAAAGGAGTCGACGGGATCCTAAGCTGCCCCGTGACCTGGAATATGATACGATATTTCACGGGGGGCCTAAGGATATTTTCCTTGAAACACGATCTCTCCAGCCATGTAACAAGCTAAAATTAGGATTATGCTTTCTTGAAATGACACCGATTTTCTACAGCACTTGTGCTCGGTATTCTTTGCTTAAGAAGATGAAAATTTAATCATTTGCAGGACCCGCGGAGAGGAAGTCACGTTCTTCAGCTATAGCATGGACTATTTTTGTGGTCTCCGAGCAAATATGAACGTGACTTAATTTTTCTTTTTAAACTGAGATATAAATGAGAAAATGTCTATGGGTTTGGACTGCGTTCAGAGATGGTTTTCAGGCAGGCTGCTTGGCAGCTTTGGGTAATGTTATGGCCGTGGCTACTTGAAACGCAGGGGTATTTTCCATCAAGTGGGGCCTGGATCCTGAACTAAGTGCTTTCGGGAAAGTCTAATTTTTCTGTTCCTTTGATGCTCTCTCTTGGAATTCTGTTTACAGTGGGTTAGCGGGTTGGCCATAGCACTGCTGACCTTTTAACTACTGCATTATAGGTGATGTACTTCTTAACATGTTTTAGCTTATTTTTCCCCTATTTGCCCTCAAGTAAAATTTTTAGAAAAAAAGCGTGGAAGCTATTGGTTACTCAACCGTGAAGCCATGTTGTGTGCGTTTGTTTTGAAAATAAATTGCAATCTCAAACCTTGAGAGCGATTCATATCCAACAACCGAAGGGACTTATTTTTTAAAAGTAGCCCACCAATTTATACCATGCCACTTTACCCGGCATCGTAATTTTTTGTGACTCTTTCTGCTAGATCTTTTAGCAGCTTTCCCAAAGTCCAGCTATCAAGAAACAAGGCAAGAAGAAGTCATTGGAAAGATGATTTGGGGTGATTTAGAAATTCAGCATTTCTGAATCCAAATCAAAAAATTTCTGTGCAATTATTTTGTAAGACATAGAATGCTTAAATGCTTACGGAGTGTGTAAAATATATCTTCACCTTTTGAAAATTTTGCATTGGGATATCACCTCAATTGAAAAAAAAACGTGTTGATATGCATCCACATTTCTATTCTTTATATTTCTAGAAATCCTCTTAACCACTCACGGTGAAGTCATAAAATGCTATATTTTGAAAACCTTTATTTCTGTTGTCTGCTTTCAGCCCTAAAGGGCTTTAGTGGTACAAACACTGAAATTAAAAAGAAAGAAAACAGACTAGCAGCTTTCACTGGGCTGACTGAAGCTTATCAAATATTTTTCTTCCCATGCTTACTTTTCAAGATCTCTGCATTATAATGTGCTGCAGCAAATTTTACAGTGTCTTCTGTTCTTGCATTGATGTTGGGCTGTTCTTTATTATGTTGCCAGCCGCCTTTCCTTAACTGACACTTGTACATTTTCCAATATTCTGGGTAGAGTACGGTCATGAGTTCATCGACACTGGACACGGATCGCAGTCGCTCCTCCAGCTCTTTGCCGGCATATGCCTATCAAAGAAACACGCAAGATCGGTCATTTCTCAGATTAGGGGATTTGGAATTAATGCACGCAAAAAACATGTAGGTTTAATGTTACATATGCCAGATCCTTATTAAAAATCGGGATGCCTGGGGTGCCTGGGTGGCTCAGTTGGTTAAGCGTCCGACTTTAGCTCAGGTCATGATCTCACAGTTTGTGAGTTCGAGCCCCGCATCGGGCTCTGTGCTGACAGCTCAGAGCCTGGAGCCCACTTCGAGTTCTGTCTCTCCCTCTGTCTCTGTTACTGACCTGCCCCTGCTTACACACTCTCTCTCTCTCAAAGATAAATAAACATTAAAAAAAATTTAAAAAAATCAGGGCGCCTGGGTGGCTCAGTCACTTAAGTGTCTGACTCTTGGTTTCAGCTCAGGTCACGATCTCATGGTTCGTGGGATCCAGCCTCATGTTGGGCTCTGCGCTTACAGCACAGAGGCTGCTTTGGATTCTCTCTCTCCCCGCTTCCCCTCCCCCCTCCTCACTCTCTCAAAATAAATTTAAAAAATTTTAAAAGTATATTATCAATTATCCCTGAGTTTTAACTTTTCTTGGTAAAATTATATTCATATTTTAATTTGAATCAATACCACAATTAAAAATGAAATTAAGTACTACAACCAAATTTGTAAAATATATATTTGGGTCTTAAGACAAAAATTTTGTGACACATAATTTTAAAAACAATTTCTAAAGTAGCCTGTTCGATATACAGTTTTACCTAATTGGCAAATTTTAAGTTAGAAAATTTATTCAAGCTCGTATTAGCCTTCAGCACATATAAACCGTAGTCCGCTGTAATCCTTTGCTTCACTTTTAATTACCAGCATCAATATAATATAATTAAGCAGGATGCTTGGGATTAGGAATCTAATTTTACAGAAGTTACTTTAGAATAAATAATCCCATGAAGAAAGGGACTTCAACAAAAGTATCACATTTAGGTACGTATTTTGGTAGAACCTCCAAGTATTCCCAAAAATGTTGACACTGAAGATTTATTTTGCTACGAAAAAGACATGAAACGATCCAGAGAAGGTGAATTCTGCTTATACGTGATTGTCTATATTAGTGTACCCAATTAAGTTGAACATTCCAAGTTATATTCAGGTAGTTACTGGGGCATCTGAGTGGCTCAGCTGGTTAAGTGTCCGATTTGGGCTCAGGTCATAATCTCACAGTTTGTGGGTTTGAGCCCTGCACTGGGATCTGTGCTGGTGATGTGGAGCCTGCTTGGGATTCTCTCTCCGCCCCCCTCTCTCTCGCACACACAATCCCTCGCTCTCACAAAATAAATAAATAAACTGAAAACAATTATATTCAGGTAGTTACCATAGCTATGAAAAACAACAGTTTTCTAAATCATACTTGGAAATTTGGGGAAAATGGGACATTATTTAACTTTGTACACAAAATGAACTACAACATCAGAAGTTTAGTTTATGCTTTCATAAATATGGAGGTCTAAATATGGAAGTAAACACTTCAGACATTGGTTCTTCAAGTGGGGCGTGCACAGGGGTCAGCCGGAGAGCTGTTCAATGCAGGAACTGCCCCGCCTGTCTCAGATGGAGGTCAACACTCCACATTCTAGCAGGTTACAGGTTTCTCCTTTCTAATTTTTGATGTACAAAATTGAAATATTTGCTTTGAAAAATCAAAATACTATTTAATTGAAAGTCTTTTCACCATTAGATGAATAATCAAAGTTATTCTGATGTAGGTGCTATTTGTACTGTGCTTTGAGAAACGGCATCTAACATAATTTCCTTTTATCATTATAGAGCCTCCTAGGCAGTAGATTATGAAATGTGTTCCTTTCTTTTAGATAATAAAATTGGCTATTAATTTCAGGATTTTCCCTTTCTTCATTAATTGTGTAATTGGGGCATATCACTTAATGTCTTTAGGTCTTTGTTTTAAAAATACTGATATTAATCCACTACCTTCTGGAATATGTAGGGTGATTCCTGACATGCCAGGCAGCTATACCCAGAGTAATTCCATTGGCAACATGGCGGGTGGGGATGGACAGATCCCAGCTTAGGCGAAAGTGACCACATATCCTCACACAGTCTCTCAACTCTTAATATTTGTCTCAAGAAAATCTCACACATGACACGGCATTCAAGACTCAAAATGCGTCGTAATGGAAAAGGATTGCAACTGGAAGGAAAGTTTGCAGAAGTACATGGGCCAATGTAGGGTCATTGCTACCGGAAGTGAAACGCTATGGATGGGTTTCTGGCTGCCTCTGCTTGCTTGAATAGCCCTTGAACCAACAGAAGCAGCACGGGTCTGTGTGACTGGTGGGTCCCCGGGATTCTTTTCTCCATAATTCGGCCAGAAATAAAGTCAGGATGTGACCTCAGCTGATCACATGAATCTCACAGGCACAGGCATGAGTGTGCACGCTGCCAGGAAGGGCTGTGGGACCACACTCCAGTGTTACACGCCACAATGAAATGTGCACCCCAGGCCATTAAGATAAAAGGTAGTAGCAAGGAGGGACTTCCAATTAAGTTATTATTTTAAGTTTTAAGTTATTATTTTAAGTTTTAATTTGTACTTCAAATTAAGAAGGGAAAATAACAGGGGTGCCTGGGTGGCTCATTCAGTTAAGCGTCCGATTCCTGATTTCAGCTCAGGTCACGATCTCTTGGTTTGGGAGTTCAAGCCCCGCGTCAGGCTCTGCACTGGCAGTGTGGAGCCTGCTTGGGATTGTCACTCTCCTCTCTCTCTCTCTGCCTCTCCCCTGCTTGCGCTTTCTTTCACTCTCAAAATAAATAAAAAGAAGGGAAAATAACAATACTTGTATCTATGACAGAAAACACTGTCACTCAGTAGACAAATAGGAGAAAAATATAAGCATAGCATTCCAAATAGAAAAAGTGCAATATAAAAAAAATTGAGAAAAGAACCTAAAACCGAACCACAACAAAGGACTAGAAAATGAAAGTTATATTTAAGCTCTTAGGCTGAAAAAAGGCCTTTCTGAAGGTGAATATAAAAATAAAATGTAAACTATCTGTACGGTAGCAAATACTGTAAACTAAATAAAAGACAATAAAGTAGAAAAACTATTTGCAATATGCAGGACAGATGGAGAAGGACTAGTATTCTTAAAATACCGCATAAACAGTTAATGGCAAAAAAGTAAACAGGTACTTCAGTAGAAAAATGGGCAAAGATCTTAAATGGAATATTCACTAACAACATATTAATATGTTTTTGGTGATGGTAAAAAGAAGGAAGCTATAGTTTTTTTCAATCCTGGTGGGAGTATAAATTTGTACAGCTATTTAAGGCAAATGTGTTATTTCAAATTGAAAGGATTTAAAAAAATAGCTTCATTTTATACGGCACATTCACTTTGGAATTAAAATTTCCGACTGGCAGAAGTGAGAATATAACTATGCCAGATGTATGTACAACTTCATCATGGGGCTGTCTATCATTATGAATGTGAAAAATAATCTATACAGATAATAATAAAAGGATATATTAAATAACATATAGCACAAACAGAAATTAGCACGGAAATGTAATAAAATGACATTATAAAATGATACATAACTGAGACATGTAAAGAGGTTCATAAATACTTTATGAAGAAGTACAATATACAGTTTATACACAGTACGCACATTGTTTATACCTGTAGTACAGTCTTTTTCACAAAACCAAATTTATGTAGAGATAGTATGCATATGTGTGTGTTTATAGACAAGAGTAAAAAATGCAGCAAAAATAGACCTATCTTTCCATCTATCTATACATATCCTCTCCAAATTACAGGATGTAAGGTATTATGTCCTTCTTCATATATTTACGTACTTTAAATTTTTAAAAATGTACATATATAACTTTTACTAGCAGAATGAAAATTTAAAAGTAATCATCTTGGGGCGCCTGGGTGGCTCAGTCGGTTAAGCGTCCGACTTCAGCCCGAGTCATGATCTCGCGGTGAGTTCGAGTCCCGCGTCAGGCTCTATGCTGACAGCTCAG